>NC_092341.1:85775000-85962500 GCF_046630445.1 Rutidosis leptorrhynchoides | reverse complement strand
ATATATATATATGTATATATATATATATGTATATATATATATATTCATTTAGAAATATAGGTTTATACATATTATATATGTTTGAAATATTTATCTAATAATATAATCTTTAGTTTTTCAAAACTAATTATATTTCAAGACTCATTTATAATCGTTTAAATGATAGAAAATATTATGTCATATTACGCTTACGTTTTTGAAACACAAAATATATTTGAAATTTATAATATAAAACTTTAATTAAGTTCTTCAAAATTCATTAACAAAGTATCTTATAAAACGTTTTGATAATAAAGTTTTCTCTAGATTGAAAACGTTTTTGTACTAAACTAAATAAATATGATAGCTTTTGTTTTCCAAAACTAATATATATTTAAGAATCATTTTGTTAAAAGGTTAAAATAATAGAAATCGTTATATCATATTTGAAAAGTAAAATTTATATATAATAGGTTTTGATGTTTGAGCAGAGTGGTATAAAATACTATTAATTTTTAGCAGGAAATACTATTAAATACGATACAATTTTACACAAGATATTTATTTATTTAGAGAATGGATATACTTAAACCTTGCTACAACACTTATAGGCAGTGTACCTAATCGTACAGTAGTGTAGTTTTTAGTAAGTTCGGTTCGTTCCACAGGGAAAATCTTTAAACAAAGCTTAACGCTATATTAGTTTACTTTTATAAAAATACAAATATATATATAAGTAATATTATTGTTATAAAGGGGGTTTTTACCGTTTAATGACCAGTTTGTCGATTTTAAAACTTTAGTCGCAGTTAAAACCAAATGTAAAATAATAAATAAATACAAGACTTAATTTAAAGCGTAAAGTAAATAACGATAATGAAATTGCGAATAATAAAAGTGCGATAAAATAAACTTGCGATAATTAAAAAGTACGATAATTAAAAGTGCAATTAAATACAATAACAATAAAAATGCGATAATTAGAAGTGCAATTAAATATAAAATAAAGGAAATTAAATATGAAATAAAAGAATTATGCTTATTTAAACTTCCGTAATCATGATGTTTGACGTGTTGATTTTAGTTTTATGCCCATGGGTTAATTGTCCTTTGTCCTGGATTATTTAATATGTCCGTCTGGTTTTTGTCCATAACAGTCCATCAGTCATAAATATAAAGTGCGAGTGTCCTCGTCAAATTATTCTTATACCCGAAGTTAAATATTCTAACTAATTGGGGACTTAAACTGTAACAAGATTTTAATACTATGTTTAATAATTACACCAGGATGTCGACTGAGTGTAACCCAAGGTTTTAATATTTTGTTATCAATTATACCAAGTGTCCTTGTACATAATTTCACCCCTGTTTTAATTATTCTAATGGCTATTAATCCATTCCCGTGTCCGGTTAAATGAACGATTATTCGTACATATAAATACCCCGCCCATCGTGTCCGATCGAGTGTTTATGGTAATTTATGGGGACGCCCAATTGTAAATCTTTATATTAACATTAACAAACTATCATTTAGTTAAACAAATATAAAGCCCATTAATAGCCCATAGTCTAATTTCCACAAGTGTCGTTCTTTTGTCCAAACCCCAATTATGGTACAAAGCCCAATTACCCAATTTTAGTAATTAGCCCAACATCATGATTACTTCGGATTAAATAAGCATAATAATAACTTAGCTACGAGACATTAAATTAAAAAGGTTGAACATAACTTACAATGATTAAAAATAGCGTAGCGTTACACGGACAGAATTTCGACTTACACCCTTACAACATTTGCTAACATACCTTTATTATTAGGATTAAAATTAAAATTAAAATATAAATTATAAATATAAATATTACGTATATAGATAGAGAGATTGATGGATATTGGATTATGAAAATGATCAGAATTCGTTTGCTTTTATAGGAATTTTCGTCCAGGTAATCTCCGCGACTCGCGGTACATTTGGCCTTCTAACTCCGCAAGTCGCGGAGTTCGTTTTTACAGCTCATTCATCCTTGGCTCTTTGTTTGCCGACGATTTTAAATATTAATATAATATATATATAATTTTTAAGAATTATTTATATATTATATTATATTCATGTGCATAGTTGACTTGTAATTTTTAGTCCGTTGCGTCGAGCGTTGAGAGTTAACTCTGGTCCCGGTTCCGGATTTTCGAACATCCTTGCGTACAATTTAATATCTTGTACTTTGCGTTTTGAATCTTGTACTCTCGTAATTTCGAGACGTTTCTTATCAATAATTGGAACCTCTTTGATTGTATTTTGTACTTTTGAGCTTTTTGGTCGTTTGCGTCTTCAATTCGTCGAATCTGTCTTTTGTCTTTACCTTTTAATATTTAAACGAATATCACTTGTAAATAGAACAATTGCAACTAAAAGCTAGTCTTTCTTGAGGAATAATGCTATGAAATATATGTTCGTTTTTAGCATTATCAGGTTTCAAGTTTTTAAATTACTAAATATTGATGAAGCGTGAGATAAAGTCCAAAGGTTAAATGAACGTACGAAATCATTTTAAGGTAAAACATCGATATTTATTTTCTAAGTTATCTATATCCCATAACTTTACTTTCATCTTAAATAATATTAAAGTTAAATAGTTGACGGATATAAATAGGACATTGAACAGGAACTACACTAACCCTTGTCTAGTTCCCGTTAATTGACACTTTTGTTCTTACTTGTAAATCACTTTATCAATAATTCCGAATATCGCTAAAAAGAACAGATTTCCTAAATCAAAGTGGACCTCACAACAGAGACTTGTAATCATAATGAATCTTGATAACTCAATCATTTGATATCATCTTATAATTTCCGTCGATAAATATATTAAACATATATTGAAACAAATACATTCATGTAAAGTATTATTCATCAAATACTTTGTTAACGTTTTCAATTAATATAACTATATATATATATATATATATATATATATATATATATATATATATATATATATATATATATATACATATCTATATACACATAAACGTTCGTGAATCATTGAGCACGGTCAAAGGGTAATTGATTACATGAATGTAGTTTCAAAACTTTGAGATTCAACATTACAGACTTTGCTTATTGTGTCAGAACATATAAAGATCAAGTTTAAATTTGGTCAGAAATTTCTGGGTTGTCACAGTACCTACCCGTTAAAGAAATTTCGTCCCGAAATTTGATTAGGATGGTCATGGCTGACAATAAGTATGTTTTCATGACTCATACTAGTTGAAAATTAGAGTTTTATCATCATTGAGTAATATGGATAAAACAATTTGTTTATGTGAAGAGTACGAGGGAAGCTATCGCAAAAGTGTGAAATGAGAAAATAAAGTTTCATCATATCTTTTTGACATAGATAGGGATGTGATATTGCTCAATTCATGCATATTCTTAGTCGCAATATCAGTCCCAAATGTTATGATTTTATGTGTATTCGAGTAGTTTTCGGTTTTTAATTGGTTAAAATGTTCAAAGCGTCGAATGAAATGTTATTATGAATTTTCAATGATATAAAGATCAAAATGAAGATTTCTAATGAGCAACAAAAGAGTACAACATCGCGCCTCAAGACTACAAGTTAAAATGATCGAAATCACGAAATCTGCGCACCTGCACGAAAAAAATCATAACTAAATCATACGGACTCGAAAAAAGGCGAATCAGGTGTCCAGACGTCCGTAACTCAAAAATCTACAACTTTCAAGAAGGAACCTTACACGAAACGTGTACCAATTTACGCGAAACGCGTAATGTTTGGACGAGATTCAGATTCCAATAGTACATGGGACGGTGGGTTTTAGTTGAATTAATCCATCTTTTTCAGTATCTTTACAGCAATATTCCAACTTTCAAGTAATCAATTCTCAAGTTGGAGACCAACTACCTCTACATGATTATGATATATACGAGTGCTTTGACAACATTGAGGGGAGAGAGTCAAATAAGAAGAAAAGCATACTACTTCAATTATCTCCATATTTTAGTTACGTATCAATTTATTTATATTTCACTTCTGTACCAAATTAATTTTCAAGTCAAGATTAGGATAGTTTTATTATTAAGGGTTGTATTGTTCGTGATTACGGGTGTTATTATTCGTGTGCACGGGTGCTCTCATTTCCATTTTCTACCATTTGTAATCATTAAATTGAAGACCTTTTGTAAGTTTGTTACTTTCATTTTTATTATTGTCATTGTTACTTATTATTATATTTATATTTATGTATTATTATTTTTACTCCCGTATCATTATCATGATTAGTTAGTAAATTTCCATAGTGCTCGCTTAGATGTAGAGCCATAGTGAAATGGATTGTTATCATTTGTAAAAATTAAAATGTAACTTAAGTATTTTTAACATTGAGCCTAATTAAAAGAACCATAATTATGTACCTAGATATTTAACCCTTGTCACTTAATTTATTAGATTCAAATAACGAAAGTTATTTTTATTTATATAAATTAAGCTTCAACATTAAAAGTGATTTAGACGAACTTATGAATAAGTTATTAACACTAATTTAGAAATAAAGTTCGGTGGTTTGGGTAATATCATTAGTTATATAAAAGTGAAATTGTAAAAAGGGAAACCGTTATGATTTGGGTTTTGGCGAAAGCCAAAACTAGATTGGGTCTCAATTTAAATACTTGAGGACAAGTAACTATCTAAATAAGATCAAATGAAAATTAGACTTAATTTAGCTAGTTGAAACTTTATTTATTCGAAAGAAAATATAAAGTTTTATACTAAACATTTTAATAGAGCTTAAATTTAAAACAATCCATGGATCTAGAGGTGACACATTTAAGTAAATACTCCCAATTATATATTGCAAATAATTATTATTATTATTCATTTAAGTATTATTATATAGTTAAAATTGAAAATATAAATCAATGAACTTCGGTTGAACCAGACTGTTTTGTCACATTGAATAAACCATACGCGGATCGCGTATAGTTTCACACGAACCGCGTATATTTAAAAGTATACACGAAACGCGTAAGTGTAGATACAGTACTGTTACGATTTTAGTTTAAATTCCAAGTTTTAATTAAAACATTTTATTATTACTTCGATTTTCTACTAGATTAACTATCGGTAATTTAATCTCTTGAACTCCATTCTCCCTGTGGAACGAACCGGATTTACCAACAAACTAAACTACGCGAATAGGACTAGTTGCCTATATGTGTGAAATCAACCTGAATTCATTAAAACACCACATATACAATAAATCAATTCGTGTAACAAAATAACTCAAATCCATTCATAAATAAAGGTTACGATTCAGCACATCAGGATGATTTCTGGAGTTCAATAGATTTACAGAAAATTTTCGTAATAAGATTTGATTCTTCGGTAAGTAAGGAAATTAGAATCCTCTTTGGTTAAATGCGATGATCTATCTCGATTGCTTTGTCTGATATTTTACTATAAATTCACCCCCTTCGTTTACTTATTTCCACAGCTCACACCTTCTTTTCTTTCTCCCTCAATTTATATTTCAAAGCATTCATCAATATGCTCCATCCCGTTCTGATTCTTGATATACTCCTAACTTTCATATCCATCATTCTTTTTTTCCATTTACCACCAGAGGAATTTATTCACTTCTACTATTACCTTAGGTTTATAGTATTTCTAATTCTCCCGTGTCTTTATCTTGCTATTCGCATAGATATACACGGTTTGTAATTTCTATGTTGTTGTTGGGCTTTATATTTTTCCTTCTATTTCAGAGTTCCATGCTTTTGTTTCTTCTTCCTGACTTCAAGTCAAGCGAATAATGGTCCAGACTTCGTAGGTATGGAGTTTCAAATGATCATAATATACAAAGTAGAAAAGAAAGGTAATAGCACGATTTAATTTGTAAAATTACCAGAATATCCGAAAAAGACCGAATCATCAAGAAAATATTTTCTTGATAGTTTAGAGGTCAAATAGAATGAAAGAGTTATGTAACATGGTTCATGATGAGGGTATGATCTGTGAACCTTTATCACGTTCCAATAGAAACTCAGCATGACTTACTTTAATATAATCACGTTCCATTAGAAACTCAGCATGACTTACTGTAATATAATCACATTGATCAAGTGTCATTATATTATACTAACTCATGCTTCAGTTCCCAACACTACTTCAAAAATACATTCATATTTTAAACTCGAAGGTTTTAGAATTTAGAAACTAAAATAGTTTCTTTTATGATGTAACACAGATAGCACGAAGAGGTAAATGATTTCGGATAACAATAGTTATAAAGATATCTTCAGGAATATCGAAGATATTTATAATGAAAGATATGATGATATCTTAGAATTTCTAACATTGATGGATGATGATGAAGATTTGTCCGTAAAGGTTTAGAGTCAGGAGTAAGGTATTCGATAATAATTTCAGCAGACGCTGAATCATTTGGATTCTTTAAAGGCAGGTTTAGTCTTTGTGATTTATCCACAGCCTCCTTCATGGTTTGCTCAATCCGTTTTCCAGTTCTAAACCTTCTCTTTTTTTGAGCTTTGCCAACATACTATTCTTTATCATCAAACTTTTGATTGTTAAGATCGTTTACAGTTTTTGCTGCTTCATCAGCATTTTTCAAAATTTTGAGAACTAGTTCGCAGTTTATGGTGTTTTTCAGAAACTTTACATTCAAAGTAAGTAAGTCTTGGAGATAGACGTTATATGTATATATATAACTGTTGGTGTAGAATTGCTGCGAAATTCGAGAATAATGATTCAATCTTTTTGGTATGGCAACTACCATTACAAGATGCAGATGAGTGCATGATAGAGTTTCAATGAATAAGTATAGTGATTTTTCGGAGAGGCTTAAAGATCAATGATGTTGTTGGTATGTTTACTGCTAATGTGGCAAGATATAAAAAGTTCCCCGGTAACAATGATAAAAGGGTAATCGTTATAATAAGGCTTATTCAAATGATCAATTGAAGTTGGTTTGTTGGAGCTGTGACAAAATTGTCTACGTTGAAAAGGGATTGAAAAGTTATTTTTGCTAATAAATGCCAAAAGATTTGTCACGGATACGTTTTAAACTATGATAGTTCTTCAGGTGCATGACTGTGGGTAACATGTGAATGGATCATCATCTCGATTGTTCATTATTTGAAGTGTCTTCAGGAATTTCGAGGGCTTTGAACATAAATTGTAATCGTTAATATACATATGATATTCTAGGATTTTGAATGATACAAATATTTTTCTGGGTTCTATGAATAGAAATGATGTTCTTGCACAGTTTTGAAGTCAAAGTACATTTTTGAAAGATGTAGGAATCTAAGAGTGATGATACCCGTTATATCTCGAATTGGATTATGAGATTTCAAAATCAGAATATGTAATTGGATTTGAATGAGTATGGTTGTTTTGATTTCTATAAAAGAATGTATATTGTTGTGAAAGTAGTGAGTATAGTTGATGATTGCGAAATCAGATTCGAAGAATGTAACATATTAATTGTGAATTTATATATCTCTCGGGTATTACCTACCCGTTAAAATTTTTTTCATATGTAACATTTTTGTACAAATGAATTTTATTACAGTCTCTATGAAAATATATATGTATGTATATTTTCTTCAGATGTAATGTAGATTTAATGATTTAATATTAAATTAAACTCATTTGATTTTCGGCTGGAATTAGAAATGAATAATCTCTAAAATATTAGAGGTTACATAATCTTCGTGGAGTATTTCACTAATGTAATCAATACTTTATTATTTATTCTTATTGGCATTCCTTGGTGACGAATGTTGATGTTTGTGAATTCTTGATATTTTTGCAAGGTACGAATGATATTGTCTAAAAAGTTTCGAGTACATCGAAGATGAAAGTGTAAAATCAAACATGTAATTGATTAATACACTTGGTTTATTATGAATTGGGATTCATTGAGTTGAAACAGAGATCGTAGTTAACGATGGTTAAATTGTTAAGGAAGGATGTACATCTTAGCATATTAGTAATATGAATTCAACTGAGTAGTATCTACCCTTATTTAATTCATACATAATAGCTTAGTACGAAAAGATATATTATAGTTTTAAAATTTATATATATAAGATATACATATAAATTCTTCGGAGGAAATGAGTTAATACTTCATAACTCGTTAATACAACATGCTTGTTGTTGATTCGTGATGATATCCGCGGTGATTTTAGAACTGACGGAGCTTGTGATGTTATAGGTGCTGCTGGTGCTGGTGATACTGATTGTGATGCTGGTGGTACTGCCGATGGCGCTTGTATAGCAAGTCTAGCTTGTAAGTCACACACCATTCTTGTCAGGGTTTCTACTCTTCCTTCTATCATTTCGGTTCACTCATCTAATTTATTATTAGGGCTAGAATAGATAATCTCTAAGACTTTGGAGATTACATAATCTCCGTGGAATGTCTCCCCAATGAAGTTACGAGTTAATACTTCATCGATTATTGTTGTTGGTACTCCTTGGTATCTATGGTGCGTATGATGTTGATGCTCAAGGTACAGATTGTGATGTTGAGGTGTGGGATGTGGATGTTGTGGTTAATGGTGGTAATGGTAATGTTGGTGTTGCTGATGGTGGTACTGTTGCTGTCGGTGCTGCTGCTGGTGCTTGTAACCTTTGCACCATATTCTCCAAAGGTAATACCCGAGCGCGAAGCTCGTTGACTTCTTCTATTACACTGGGATGATCGGTGGTTCGAACGAGTGGGTGAATAAAGTCTAGAATTTGAGATAATATATAATAGTGACGAGACACTATGGAAATGAGAGAGAAAATGGTGTCTCGAACAGGTTCGCCGATAAGTGCTTCAGGTTCTTCGCCAAGAGGGCAATGTGGTGGATGGAAGAGATTGCCTTCTTCTTGCCTCAATGATTAAGTAGACTACGAACCCATCCCCAATTCATCCAGAATAGATGATGGCTAATTGGTTGATCCATTCCGGTCACACTGCTTTCGGAGCTCGAGTGAAACTCCATATCGGAATCCGAGGGACTTGAACTAGTGGCGAATTCCATTTCGTACGATTGAACAAGGGATTTTTCGATATGAAATGATTTCTGGTTATCGGATGGTATTCTAATTACATAGAATATATATATATATATATATATATATATATATATATATATATATATATATATATATATATATATATATATATATATATATATATATATATATATAGAACAAAAGATTTTGTAGATTACAGAGGGATTTACGGAATATGCCAGGCAAAGTTTACAGTAACAAATACGCTAAGATATGAATTATCAGATTCGCTATGATATGAAATTTGTTTATACACTATTCATGCAATCAATGCAGTAAGATGTGTCTAGACTAAGATGATAAACAGGTAATTTCCGACAAAAATGATAAGCAAAACTTTTGACATGCAGACACGGTCGAAGTCCAGACTCATTAATGCATCCTAATATCTATCAGTTAGACACACTAATGCAATACCTGATTCGCTAAGACCACCGCTCTGATACCACATGAAGCGACCCGTCCTAATCTATAAGGACGAATACAATAACATATGATTACATTGCAAGGTATTTGACCTCTATATGATACATTTTACAAATATTGCATTCATTTTAAAAGACAAACTTTCATTTCATTGAAAGTTGATAGGCATGCATATCATTTCATAATATCCAACTATAAATGGCCTAATCTGTCATTTACTTAATTATAATCTTTAATGAACTTAACGACTTGAATGCAACGTCTTTGAAATATGCCATGAATGACTCCAAGTAATATCTTTAAAATGAGCAAATGCACAGCGGAAGATATCTTTCAATCCTGAGAATAAACATGCTTTAAAGTGTCAACCAAAAGGTTGGTGAGTTTATTAGTTTATCAACAATATTCATTTCTATCATTTTTAATAGACCACAAGATTTCATATTTTCATTTCTCATAAACATCATGCATGCATATAGCCATCTGCATAAAAATCATTCATATGGATTGAATACCTGGTAACCGACATTAACCATAATGCATAGAATATCCCCACAGACATCGACGTCTGTATAATAATAATCTCGAAGTACTAAAGCCATCCATAGACATGAATGGGGGTTATTAGGCCCAATAGATCTATCTTTAGGATTCGCGTCAATTAGGGGCCATTTCCCTAATTCTTAGGTTACCAGACTTGAAGGGAGATATTCAATTTCGATAATCCAACCATAGAATGTAATTTTTGAGTACTTGTGTCTATTTCGTCAAACATTTATAAAACAGCGCATGTATTCTCAGTCCCAAAAATATATATTGCAAAAGCATTTAAAAAGGAAGCAAATGAAACTCACTATACTGTATTTCGTAGTAAAAATACATATGACGTCATTGAACAAGTGCAAGGTTGGCCTCGAATTCACGAACCTATATTAAGTATATATATATATATATATATATATATATATATATATATATATATATATATATATATATATGTATATATATATATATGTATATATATATATATATATATATATATATATATATATATATATATATATATATATATATAATGGTTAATATCTGTCTAACAATTAAGGTCGAGTCATAGTGTACCACAATCCTAATGCTCGAGACCGATATGCAAAAGTTAACAAAAATCAGTTTGACTCAAAAAGACTTTCAAAATTTATACATGTTTATTATATAGTCATTTTATATATTTCAATATATTTATCAGATTTTATTAGAGTAAATAATACAAGTCATATATTAATAAATAAAAATTTATATTAAAATTTTATATATGATAGAAATATATTTTTATATATCTCGAGTAATAAAATTTTTATAATTCACTCAAAATCATAAACATATAGTGGTATCTATTATTAATGTAATAATATTACGTGTGATAAAAGTATCTTTGTATCACATATTTATTTGATAAAATAATATTAATAATAATAATAATGAGTAAAAGTTGTATTATTTTGTAATAATAATAATGATAATATTAATAAAGATAATGTTATTAAAAGTGTTTATTATAAATAACAAAATTAATAATAATAATATTAATAATACTAATAAAATTGATAATAACGATAATTTTAAATAAAATGGTAGTTTTAAATTCTATACTTTTAAATATACTATATTCTTAATAAAAACGATAATTCTTAATAATAATTTTTAATAGAATGATAGTTTTATTAAAAATGATAAATTTTAAATGATAATTGATAGTATCGATACTTTAATATTAAAAAAATATAATTTATCTTAATAATAATATTTACTATATATAATAATTATCATAATAAAAATAATAATAATAATATTTTAAAAAAATAATTCTATCAAAATGATAACTTTTAATAATAATCCTAATATGATAATAATGATAATACTTTATAATAAAAATGATATTTCTGTTAGAAATGATAATTTAAATAAAAGTGATAATTTTTAATATTAATGATACATTTAATAATAATAATAATGATAAAAATAATAAAATGATAGTTTTTATAAAAATGTTATTTTTTAATAATAACGATAATTTCAGTAATAATATCAATAATAATAATAATAATAATAATAATAATAATAATAATAATAATAATAATAATAATAATACTAATAATAATACTAATAATAACCTTAGTGATAATAACGGTAATGATAATAATAATAATAATAATTTATAGATAATAATAATAACGACGATAATAATAATAATTATAATCATAATAATATTAGAGTTAACGATAATTCAGTTGACCATTTAAATCCGTTCATCGAAATCACACGACTTCTAAATGAAAAGTTAATAATTTTTCGACAGCTTTCCAACGATATGCATATCATATACCTTATCTCAGTAGCATATGTATTATATTCATGATTTATCATAAACTATTTAATGAAGAAAATAATCATACAAGCATGCATAATCATATATACTCGAGCACTAGTCAGGGATACACTATTAATATATAAAAGATAAGATATAAATGCTCACGTATCAATATTGATATTCAATATTGCAGGAAAGTACGTAGACGCGGCGGAGATGATAAGTACTAGGTTGACCTTACGAGCATACCCCCGAACATTACCCATAACCTCCATAGCTATAACCCATAATTTCCTTAGCTCTATCCCGCTCGAAAAACTCATTTTGAAAAAACTCGTGCATGACCTCGTCGTAATATTTTATGTATAATACTACTAATAATAATACTCCTAACATAAGATTAATAATAATATTAATCTTAATAATAATAATAATAATAATAATAATAATAATAATAATAATAATAATAATAATAATACTAATAATAATAATAATAATATTATTATTATTATTATTATTATTATTATTATTATTATTATTATTATTATTATTATTATTATTATTATTATAATTACAGAGAATAAGAGAGATATATGAAAGTGTGTGTGTGATCTTCAGCGAACGAGTTCGATTTATAATGTCTCAGCCTCCAACACTCCATGCGATCGCATGGAGTTTCCTTGGTATGCGCATGTGATGTGCAGCGGGGTAATATATAAAATAGCTTATATTGTTGCAGAAAATACTATTAAATACGATACAATTTTACACAAGATATTTATTTATTTATAGAATGGATATACTTAAACCTTGCTACAACACTTATAGGCAGTGTACCTAATCGTAAAGTAGTGTAGTTTTTAGTAAGTCCGGTTCGTTCCACAGGGAAATCTTTAAACAAAGCTTAACGCTATATTAGTTTACTTTTATAAAAATACAAATATATATATACAAGTAATATTATTATTATAAAGGGGGGTTTTTACCGTTTAATGACCGGTTTGTCGATTTTAAAACTTTAGTCGCAGTTAAAACCAAATGTAAAATAATAAATATAAATACAAGACTTAAATTAAAGCGTAAAGTAAATAACGATAATGAAATTGCAAATAATAAAAGTGCGATAAAATAAACTTGCGATAATTAAAAAGTACGATAATTAAAAGTGCAATTAAATAAAATAACAATAAAAATGCGATAATTAGAAGTGCAATTAAATATAAAATAAAGGAAATTAAATATGAAATAAAAGAATTATGCTTATTTAAACTTCCGTAATCATGATGTTTGACGTGTTGATTTTAGTTTTATGCCCATGGGTTAATTGTCCTTTGTCCTGGATTATCTAATATGTCCGTCTGGTTTTTGTCCATAACAGTCCATCAGTCATAAATATAAAGTGCGAGTGTCCTCGTCAAATTATCC
The DNA here is from genome assembly GCF_046630445.1 of Rutidosis leptorrhynchoides. Taxonomy (NCBI): domain Eukaryota; kingdom Viridiplantae; phylum Streptophyta; class Magnoliopsida; order Asterales; family Asteraceae; genus Rutidosis; species Rutidosis leptorrhynchoides. The sequence continues at coordinate 85,949,194 of NC_092341.1, read as the reverse complement.
TTATACCCGAAGTTAAATATTCCAACTAATTGGGGACTTAAACTGTAACAAGATTTTAATACTTTGTTTAATAATTACACCAGGATGTCGACTGAGTGTAACCCAAGGTTTTAATATTTTGTTATCAATTATACCAAGTGTCCTTGTACATAATTTCACCCCTGTTTTAATTATTCTAGTGGCTATTAATCCATTCCCGTGTCCGGTTAAATGAACGATTATTCGTACATATAAATACCCCGCCCATCGTGTCCAATTGAGTGTATATGGTAATTTATAGGAACGCCCAATTGTAAATCTTTATATTAACATTAACAAACTATCATTTAGTTAAACAAATATAAAGTCCATTAATAGCCCATAGTCTAATTTCCACAAGTGTCGTTCTTTTGTCCAAACCCCAATTATGGTACAAAGCCCAATTACCCAATTTTAGTGATTAGCCCAACATCATGATTACTTCGTTTTAAATAAGCATAATAATAACTTAGCTACGAGACATTAATATAAAAAGGTTGAACATAACTTACAATGATTAAAAATAGCGTAGCATTACACGGACAGAATTTCGACTTACACCCTTACAATATTCGCTAACATACCCTTATTATTAGAATTATAATTAAAATTAAAATTAAAATATAAATTATAAATATATATTTTACATATATATGGAGAGAAGAGAAAGATAGATTACGATCAGAATGCGCGAGCTTTATAGGGAGTTTCTGAAATTGGGGCTCCGCGACTCGCGGCCTTTTTGGCCTTCAAACTCCGCGAGTCGCGGAGTTTACTTTTACAGCTCACCCATGTTTGGAGTCTTTCTTGCCGACGATTTATTTTATATATATAATATATATATAATTAATATAATTAATTATATATTATATTATATTTATATACATAGTTAACTTGTAATTTTTAGTTCGTTGCGTCGAGCGTTAAGAGTTGACTCTGGTCCCGGTTCCGAATTTTCGAACGTCCTTGCGTACAATTTAATATCTTGTACTTTGCGTTTTGAATCTTGTACTCTTGTAATTTTGAGACGTTTCTTATCAATAATTGGAACCTCTTTGATTGTCTTTTGTACTTTTGAGCTTTTTGGTCGTTTGCGTCTTCAATTCGTCGAATCTGTCTTTTGTCTTCACCTTTTATTATTTAAACGAATATCACTTGTAAATAGAACAATTGCAACTAAAAGCTTGTCTTTCTTGAGGAATAATGCTATGAAATATATGTTCGTTTTTAGCATTATCAAATATTTCCACACTTGAGCGTTGCTTGTCCTCAAGCAATATCGTCTTGAAATACTAGAATCACTTCTTTATTCTTCACACTTTGTACATCAGTGATTTCTATACGGCGGTATAAACAATGGTAGTAACGATATGGTTTACAGTCCCACATGACTATAAAATTTAGATCCATTAAGGAAATTGGATTTTTATGAAAACATTTGATCTTTTGAAAATTAAATCTAGTTTTTACCCTAGATAAGTTTTCCGGAATAACCCTTTACCGGTGTTTGCAAAATATTTTTGTGGGTTTGGTGGGTTTCAGATTTGAAAATTTTAGCTCAAAACTTATGGTTTTGTGTCACCCACTTGCTAACCTTGTATTTGGAAAGCAACACGTCCCGTTTACTTGTCCCGTATATTACCTTTCGGTAAACTACCGTCCGGTTGTAAAGGAAAGCGTTGAACAAGCAATTGTTAAGGCAATGTCCCCTGACATGCTTTTAATTATGGTCTATAACGTGTCGGACGCAATTACTATCCTTGGTATGAGCAATAGTAAAGCTCACCCTTATAATTTTTCGGTATGGCACAAGGTCCTGTCTTTGACCACTATGCAACCACCGTTCTTACGGTTGACACCCGATTTGGTTCAGGTGACCTAATGAATTCCAGGTGAATTCCTAGGATTTTACGTTCAATGGTAATGAACGCATTGAAAATAGGGTTTTCAGAAAACAAATCGGTTTGTAATTTTGATCAAAATATTTTCTCGTTCAAGCTCGAGTTTAGATATCATTGAATTCCATGAGTTTGTAATTCTCAATCTTTAAGGTCAATCTCTAGGATTGAGTAATATCAGTCTTAAATCTGACCACTTGGCGACCCTGTTTAATGCTGAGGTCCGTGGATTTCCTGCTGATTTTAGTGATGACTTTTCTGGATTTTTCGTCAACCTACAGCTGGTCTGGACGACAACTTCTTGACCTAAATCAAGAAACGCGTGTCTTTTTCGGAAGACTTTACTTCCTTTTAATGATGGAATTGATTCATCGTGTAGATCCATCTTTTCTTTTCTTTTCTTTCATTGGGTAAAATAGTTAATTTAGTCCAAAACAAAAGCACCTGCAATAACTTTACGGAAACATGTGCTAGATAGTTTTTAATTGAATAACTAGGTACATTCTCCCCACACTTAGTTTCTTTCTTTGCCTTTTTATTCTTCTTTATTCCATTTTAAATGAATTTTAACATTTTGGTTTGTTTCTCAATTTATGTCCTTTCCGAGGTAACAATAATTTCGGTGTTAAAACCTAGTTTTATCGTTCATAAATATGTATAAACATGATTTTGAGTTCATTTAATTGAAATTTTTTAAAAATTTTACTAGAATTGGGTAGTCAGTATATAAGACTAGGGCTGTTCTTTATTATCAGAGAGCACTAGATTCTAATACAACTACTGCTTTACTAGTATTTTTAATGGTAACCAAGTGTATAAAGTAAAAAATTTTAAAATCCGAAAGAATTTAACCCCTTCCCACACTTAAGATCTTGCAATGCCCTCATTTGCAAGAAATCAGTGATAATTTAAATTATTGAGGGTGATTTGTGTGAAAATGATTAAATTTTTACCAAAGTTTCCAAATATATTGGCGTTTGTTTGCTGAATGAAAAATGGTGCACATCATTTGTTCATTCCGTCTTGTTGTTATTTCACATATATTTTGCATCTTGTCGTCAAAATTAGTTGCTTTTGCTGAACTTAATGCCAGTCTTTGAAAATGCGTTGTTTTACCCTGTTGTGTACATAAGATAAACTGCAAACATATATACATATTTTTGAAGTTTGGTATATTACCCCACATTCAAAAATTATTAAAATCTAAGAATAAAAGTTAGACAATTATAAAAACTATTACAATATTAACAAAAGTATTAAACGTATCAATCATTACAAATTACAAAATAATTAAAACTAAGTATACTAGGGATGATACTGGTACCAATAGGGGTTCCAGGCCTAACCATAGGTGCTATAGAATGCTTCGGCAGGGTTATACGTAGGATACGGTGGCTGCATCTCTATAGACCAGGGAGGGAAGATGGGTTTCGGTGTAGGAATATAGTTTCTACCTATATGTTGGCAATGAGCTATGATTTGGTTCTGATGAACTTGCCAATCTTCAAATGCTCTATGTCTAGCATTTTCGTACTCCTGAGAAGCTATAAACCTTTGCATTTCTTGCATCTCATTCCCCCCTCCTACATTACCTTGCTGTTGGTTTCTCTCAACCTGTGGATGTCTACCATGGTATGGTACTGCGGCGTTATTTCGCCTTTTCAAAACTTTCGCACCATGGTATACATTTAAACCTATAGTATCGCGGGGTTCTGGTTCTTCTACTAATAATCCCCCCCGACTTATATCCACACCGAGATATTCACCAATCAAAGTAATAAAAATACCACCTCCTATTATGCTATGCGGTCTCATCCCCCTAACCATAGCTGATAAATAATAACCCACACAATATGGTATACTTACAGCGCTTTGTGGGTCTCGAATACACATATGGTAAAACAAATCCTGTTCATTTACCTTTTCCTTGTTCTTACCCCTTTGTGTAATCGAATTAGCTAAAAACCTATGAATCACTCTTAATTCGGCTCTATCTATATCCAAATAAGAGTAATTTCCCCCTTTGAAACGGTGATGGCTTGTCATTTGACTCCACACACCGTGTGTATCAAAATTTTCATCTATCTTTCTACCGTTTAGTATCAACCCTCTACAATCGGCAGATGCTAACTCCTCAGGCGTATATATACGTAAAGCCTGAGCCATGTCTAGTAAAGACATGTGGTGCATCGAACCGCCTAACAAAAATCTAATAAAAGAACGATCGGTTAAACTAGCTACCCGATCATTCAACTCTATACTACACAACAATTCTTCACACCATACTTTATATACAGGTCTACGCATGGTGAATAAACGTACCCAGTCATTAAAAGTAGAATTACCATACCTCTGTACAAGTAATTCCCTAATTGGCCCGGTCAATTCTACAGCTTCTAAGGGTCCCCATTCTATGACCCTCGGTACCTCAACAACCTTAGAATGAAGAGTATGCAAACCCCTTTGGTATTTTGGATAATCTATCCAAAGTCTGTCAAATCTCAGGTTCGGGTGCAACTCTTCCAAGTGCATATCAGAAAAGGTCATGACTGGATGAGGTATATCCTGCTTGTAGTAGTTATCCACCTCCTGTTGTTCCGCATTCTCAGCAGGAGCATTGCGGGCTTGGGATGAAGATTCACCCCTTTCAGTCTGCAAAACACATCAAACACAATTTTTGTGCATCCAAATATTCATTAGTGTCAGTAAAATCATCAATCAAAATAATTACAATGACATGATCAATTTATATTCAACTTAAGCTTATTTTCATATTTTCATCAAATCTACACTTTTTCAAATAAGCATATACGAAAATGTTCACCAAGTTCATAAGCATTCAACTCAAATAACATGTCAAAATAATCATTACTAGCAATTAAACAAGTTTCAAATGGCATTATCTTTCAAAAATCAAGTTCATGAATTTTAGACTTGAAAAAGTCCACTTTAATTCTCAAAATCATGTTTAGGCTCAAAGTTTGGATCATTTAACTACCTAGACATGTTATACTACTTAATTTAGCAACAATTCATGACAAAAATCGGCCATAACCTGTTTATATCAAAAAGCCCCAAATTTGCTCAAGAACATAAACCCTAGATTACTCTAAATTTGAAGTGTAAGGCTTCTAATCATGTTAAATAGCATCAATCTAGGTTATACAAGCATAATACATAAACAATTTAATCATAATTACACTAAAAAGCATCAAAATCAAATTGGGGAAAAAATTGCTCAAGAACACAAATTTCGGATTAAATGGTGTTTAGGTGTAGAAATTTACCGTTTTTCTTGAGTAATTCCTAGATAGCATCCTTCTCAACATGATTTTAGTAAAAGATTTGGTGATTAATGGTTAAAAATTGTGATTTTGGGGGTGTTTTTGGGTGTTTTTTCAGAGTATTTCGCAGTGTTTTCGGTTTTGGGGGTGTGGACTGATCAGTTTGCAGCTCTTTTTATTTTTTCTGTATTTCGGTCCTCCCGCGACTCGCGGTGTTTGGACCCTTCAAACTCCGCGAGTCGCGGAGTTTGCTATTTTTTTTTTTTTATAATCATTAACTTATAAAACAATTAAGTACTTAATTTTAAAATTTTGTTTCCCTTGTTATTTAGGACGAGGTCGTTTCGGATCGATGTCCTAGTCCGTCCCTCGACAAAATTTTAAAATTTGTCTTTTTGTAGCGATTATTTTAAAAGCTAAGATTTTTGGGTTTTTTAATGTTTTTGGCATACTTTAATTCAATAAGATTAAAAATAATGATAATAAAAGTTCTCATCCCTCCCTCGGGTAAAGCAATTTCGGTTCAACGACCTAGTCTTCAACTTACGACGAATTTTAAAAATCATATTTTTAACTTAATGAGATAAAGTAAATTTTTGTTTTTAAATTCACACAACTTAAATATAAAATTCAAAATTAATATTAAAAATTCACACCAAACTTAAAAATTTGAAATGCATAAAATTAAAAATTCATATTTTAAAAATTAAAAATTCACACCAAACTTAAATTAAAAATTCATATTATAAATTCACACCAAACTTATATTAATTTTTCAAATATTTACAATTTTAAAAATATTGTTTTTACAAAGTTTACAATATTAATTTAAGATTTAAATATTAATTTTAAAAAACATGGTAAAAATAAAATTAAAAATCTTTTTGACTTTTTATCCCACTTTAATCAATCAAATATTATCAAAAATATGCGCCCCTCTTTTCGGTAAAGTAATTTCGGTTCCAAAACCTAATTTAACTCATGACGAATTTTTGAAATATTTTGGGTTGATTGTTTAAAGATATTTATACCTTAAGAATAAACGTTAAATTTCGCAGTGATGTAATAAATTTTTGAATGATATCAATAATTTCGGTCGCCAAACCTAATTTTATTTAATACCAATTTAATACTTTATAGCGAACAAATTAGCGTTTATTATCAAAAGGTTAAAAATAAAATAAAATAAAAACTGTACAGACTTACCTGTGAAATAGATTTCTTAGTTATATGATCTATCCCATTCATAAGATAGTCGGTTTAATTGGTTTTCCATGGCTACATAGGCGTAACCTCGAGCATTCAGTGTCTTTTCTTCTAAACATATGAACGGTCCATCTCTGCATAAAGTAACAAATTCGGTATTTGAATAGGTTTGATTATTTGAACATTTACCTCCATGTGACCATTTTCCGCATTTGTGACATCGTTCTAGGTGTCGTGCTCTTCTTTTTGCTGCAGATTTTGATTTTCCTTTACCAAATTGTAACTTATTATCTTCGCATCTGGATTCTTTTCTAACTCCGTCCATTCTTTCTCTGATTACTGATACTAATTCACTCGGTAGTATGTCATTATTACGTTTAGTGATCAAAGCGTGTAGCATTAGACCATGGTTTAGTTCACAGGCAGTCTTCATTTTGTAAAAACCTAAAAAAAATAAAAATTCAGAATGGGGGGAGAAGACTAGTTCTTTAGGGTCTGCTAGGGAAAGACCATTCGGGTTCCATTTTCGAGAACTACACGAAAACAGACAATCTAACTCTAACAGAAATACATATTATCCTTTAAAGACTTGATTCTCCCCACACTTAGTTAGCTGCGGGGTCGAAATTGTGATTAACTTCGTTGTCGACTTCCATCGGACCATGTATGTAATGTTTAACTATGTGACCATTAACTTTAAATTCAATCTCATTTGAATTTATTAATTCTATCGTTCCGTATGGGAAAACTCTTTTGACTATGAATGGTCCAGACCATCTTGATTTCAATTTTCCAGGAAATAGCTTGAATCGTGAATTGAAAAGAAGAACTCTGTCTCCTTCTTTAAATTCTTTTGAACTTCTGATTCTTTTATCATGCCATTTCATCGTTCTTTCTTTATAGATTAACGAATTTTCGTATGCTTCATGTCTTAATTCTTCTAATTCGTTTAGTTGACTTAATCGTAGACGTCCAGCTTCATGTAGATCAAGATTACATGTTTTCAAAGCCCAAAATGCTTTGTGTTCAATTTCTACTGGAAGATGACATGCTTTTCCATAAACAAGTCTAAAAGGTGTGGTTCCAATTGGAGTTTTGTAGGCTGTTCTAAAAGCCCAGAGTGCATCCTCCAATTTAATGGACCATTCCTTCGGATTTGATCCTACGGTTTTCTCTAGAATACGTTTTAAGGCTCGGTTGGTATTTTCAACTTGTCCACTTGTTTGTGGATGATATGCGGTGGAGATTTTATGAGTTACTCCATATCTTTTAAGAACTTTCTCAAGTTGATTATTACAGAAATGAGTACCCCGATCACTTATTAAAGCTTTCGGTGTTCCAAACCTTGCAAAAAGACGTTTTAAAAAGTTGACTACAACTCGTGCATCGTTAGTTGGGAGAGCTTGTGCTTCCGCCCATTTAGATACATAATCAATGGCTACGAGTATATATAGATTATTATGAGATTTTGGAAATGGACCCATAAAGTCAATACCCCAAATGTCAAATACTTCACATACTTGGATGACATTATGTGGCATTTCATCACGTTGACTTATTTTTCCGGCCCTTTGACAAGCATCACAGGATTTGCAAAGAAGGTGTGCGTCTTTGTAAATTGTAGGCCAATAGAATCCAGCATCATAAACTTTTCTTGCTGTTAGTTGAGGCCCATAATGCCCTCCTGTTGGTCCTGTGTGACAATGGTTTAAAATTTTACTAGCTTCATCTCCAAATACACATCGGCGTATTATTCCATCGGGACAACTTTTAAACAGATGTGGATCTTCCCAAAAATAGTGTTTTATATCACTGAAGAATTTCTTTCGTCTTTGGTACGATAATCCTTTTTTAAGGAATCCACATACTAAATAGTTTGCATAGTCTGCAAACCATGGTATTTCTTTATAATCTATCTTCAATAGATATTCATCAGGAAAGTTGTCTTGTATGGCCGATTCATTTAGAACTTCTAACTCAGGATTTTCAAGACGAGAAAGATGATCAGCGGCGAGATTTTCTGCTCCTCTTTTATCTCGGATTTCAATATCAAACTCTTGTAAGAGTAAGATCCAACGGATTAATCTTGGTTTAGCATCTTGTTTTGAAAATAGGTATCTAAGAGCAGAATGGTCGGTATAGACCACCGTTTTTGCTAGAACGAGATATGATCGAAATTTGTCAAAAGCAAAGACAATAGCAAGGAGTTCTTTTTCAGTAGTTGTATAGTTCGTTTGTGCTCCTTGTAACGTCTTACTAGCATAATATATAGGTTGAAATCGTTTTTCAATCCTTTGTCCTAAAACGGCTCCCATTGCAAAATCACTTGCATCGCACATTAGTTCAAATGGTAGATTCCAATTTGGTGTTATCATGATCGGCGCATTAGTGAGTTTCTCTTTAACATTATTAAAAGATTTGATACACTCATCTGAAAAGATGAATGGAGCATCCTTTTCTAGGAGTTTATTCATAGGAGTGGCAATTTTAGAAAAATCTTTTATGAAACGTCGGTAAAAACCGGCATGCCCTAGAAAACTCCTTACTCCTCTAACATTGGTGGGATGTGGAAGTTTAGCAATTACATCTACTTTAGCTCTATCCACTTCAATTCCTTCTTTTGAAATTTTATGACCAAGAACGATGCCTTCTTTAACCATGAAATGGCATTTCTCCCAATTAAGAACTAGATTTGATTGTTCGCATCTAATTAGCATTCGTTCCAGATTAACTAGACATGATTCAAATGTATCACCGAAGACTGAAAAGTCATCCATGAAAACTTCCATGCATTCTTCTATCATGTCGTGAAAAATCGCCATCATACACCTTTGAAAGGTTGCAGGGGCATTGCAAAGTCCAAATGGCATGCGTTTGTAAGCAAAAGTACCATAAGGGCAAGTGAATGTGGTTTTCTCTTGATCTTCGGGTGCTATTGGAATTTGAAAATATTCGGAAAATCCATCTAGAAAACAATAGTAACTATTTCCTGCTAATCTTTCCAACATTTGATCTATGAAAGGTAAGGGAAAGTGATCTTTTCTGGTGGCGTCATTTAATTTTCTATAATCAATACATACACGCCATCCTGTTACAGTCCTAGTAGGAATAAGCTCATTTTTCTCATTTGTAATGACAGTCATGCCACCCTTCTTAGGCACGCATTGAACTGGGCTTACCCATGGACTATCAGAAATTAGATAAATTAAACCTGCATCTAGCAGTTTAATAATCTCTTTCTTAACTACATCTTGCATATTAGGATTTAGTCTTCGTTGGCGTTGCACATACGTTTTATGACCTTCTTCCATAAGGATTTTATGTGTGCAATACGAAGGACTTATTCCTTTAATATCATGAATCTTCCATGCAATGGCTGGTTTATGAGCTTTCAACACAGAAATGAGTTGTGATTTCTCATTTTCAGTAAGAGAAGACGATATTATTACAGGTAATTCAGATTCACCATGTAAATAAGCGTATTCCAAATGGTTTGGAAGTGGCTTTAACTCTAATTTCGGAGGTTCTTCTATCGATGATTTGTATCGATATCTGTCTTCTTCTTTTAGCATTTGAATTTCTTCTGTTGTTGGTTCATATCCATTAGCTATTAGTGTAGCTAACATTTTAGCTTCATCAATTGGTTCATTACCTTCTCCTAAAGAACATTCTCCTGTTCCTTGTAATTATGGAAATTCTTCTAATAATTCTGCATGTGCATCTATAGTTTGATATAATAACATGTATCATCTGCAGATTGTGGTTGTTGCATTGCTCTATCAACTGAAAAGGTAACATTCTCATCCTCTATACTTAGGGTCAGTTTCTTACCGAACACGTCTATCATTGCTTTAGCCGTGTTTAAGAATGGTCTTCCTAATATGAGAGGAACTTGAGAATCTTCTTCCATGTCCAAAACAACAAAATCTACTGGAAATACTAAAGTACCAACTTTAACTAGCATGTTCTCCATTATCCCTCTAGGATATTTTATTGATCTATCGGCTAGTTGTATGCTTATTCTGGTTGGTTTCAATTCTCCAAGGTCTAGTTTAGCGTATAGTGAATACGGCATTAGATTTATACTAGCACCTGAGTCTGCCAATGCTTCTATTGAACTAAGACTTCCCAGAAAACATGGAATTGTGAAACTTCCTGGATCAGATAGTTTTTCTGGTATCTTATTCAACAGCACTGCTGAACAATTAGCATTCATAGTAACAGCCGAGAGTTCTTCCATTTTCTTTCTATTTGAAATTAGATCTTTCAAGAATTTAGCATATCTAGGCATTCCTAAAATCACATCAATGAAAGGAAGATTTACATTTATCTGTTTAAACATATCCAAGAATTTGGATTGCTCGGCTTCAAGTTTCTCTTTCTTCATTTTACTCGGGTAAGGAAGTGGTGGTTGGTATGGTTTAACATAAGGTTTATCCTTAGCTGTGTTATCTTCATTAACCTTTTCAACTACCGGTTCTTTTTCTTTATCTTGATCAGGTTGTGGTTCTTGTGGAGTAGGAATAGCTTTATCAGAAGTTACAGGTATTTCAGGTGGTTTAAGTGTTGTACCACTTCTTGTGGTAATGGCTTTAGCTGTTTCATTCCGGGGGTTGGCATTTGTATCACTAGGTAGACTTTCCGGTTTTCTTTCACCTATTAACCTTGCTAGGTTACTCACTTCTTGTTCCAGATTTTGAATAGAAGCTTGTTGATTTCTAAATGCTTGAGCATTTTGTTCATTGGTTTGTTTTTGAGATGTGAAAAACTGCGTTTGAGTTTCAACTAGCTTCGTCATCATATCTTCTAAATTCGGCTTTTTATCATCGGTTTGTTGTGGTGGTTTGTTTTGAAAATTCGGTCTTTGCTGATTGTAATTATTATTGGATACTTGTTGATTGCTAGGACCTTGTTGGTTGTTGTATGGAATATTTCGGTTATAATTCTGGTTTTGATTGTAAATCGGTCTTGGCGGTTGATAATTATTTCCAGGCCTTTGGTTTATGTATGAAATATTATCTCTTTGTTCCATTGTTAATTCAATACTGAGACAATCTTTTGTCAAATGTGGTCCTCCACACTGCTCACAACTAATTCGTATTGAGTGAATATCTTTAGTCATCTTTTCCATTCGTCTCTCCACAGCATCTATCTTTGCGGAAATGGAATCTAAGTCATGGATAGAATCGGATCTAGCTGCTTTAGATGATCTAACGATATCTTTTTCTTGGTGCCACTCATGTGAGTGGGAAGCAGCGTTATCAATAATATTGTAAGCATCAGTTTCGGTTTTCTTCATAATAGAACCACCAGCTGCTATATCTATGTCTTTCCTTGTAGTGATGTCGCATCCTTGGTAGAATATTTGTACTATTTGACAGGTGTCTAAACCATGTTGCGGACATCCTCTTAATAACTTTCCATATCTAGTCCATGCCTCATATAGAGTTTCATTCGGTTTCTGTGTGAACGTAACAATTTCTGCTTGAAGTCTTACGGCTTTAGATGCAGGAAAGAATTGTTTAAGAAATTTGTCAACTAAAACATCCCATGTATCGATCGCCCCTTCAGGTAACGATTCCAACCAATCTTTGGCTTCTCCCTTTAAAGTCCAGGGAAATAACATGAGATATATCTGTTCATCCTCCACTTCTCAGATTTTAAATAGTGTGCAGATTCTATTAAAGGTACGTAGATGTTCATTTGGATCTTCCTTCGGCGTACCACTAAATTGGCATTGATTAGTCACCATGTGTAGAATTTGTCCTTTGATTTCATAATCTGGCGCATTAATGTCTGGATGAGTAATTGCGTGACCTTGGCCAGTGCGTTTAGCTCTCATTCGGTCTTCCATACTTAAAGGTTCCAGATTCTCCATAATTGAATTTGTTGAATCGGAATCACTAGAGGATTCTGATTTAATGGTTCGTTCCTCAACAATCTCTGTTTGAATGATTGGTGGTTCCGGAGGAAAGTTTAATGGTTCAGGATCTACGAACCGTTCCTGAATATTCTCCGGATTCTCAATTGTGAGGTCGGGTTCAAAAAATGGATTATCGGAAATTTGAACTGAAGTACTTGGTCGACTGGATGACGATTCTAAAGAAAAATCAACGGCGGTTATATTTGCTAAATGTCTTGATCTAGTTACAGGTGGTGAACGTACAAAAGGTGGTGAACGTCTTGCTCGGTGCATTCACTGAATATCCTATTAGTTTTTAAAAGGAAAGAAAAATTATAATAAGTTATCCAATTAATAGACTTTTCTGATTTTGCCCACGTTTCGAATAGCCAAAAGATGCAGCAGAGGGGCAGGATTCGTTTGGTCTCAATATAATTGAGGACTGTTTGGCTCCAATAACCCGGTCCACGTACAAATCCAACTATTACTACGAACCAGAAAATTTTGATGTCTATCAATTTAACCACTTAAAATAAATTTTCGTAATTTTAAGAAATTTAGATAAGAAGTAGAATAAAAATCTATGTCCTAAAAACTAGAATAGCGAGAAATAAGAAAGAAAAAGAGTTCGTCGAAAAAGATCGAAAAAGAAAAATGGTTGAAAAATAAAAGGTGACGGAAAAATTAAAGAAACTTATAAAACTTAAAAGTACTTGACTAACCTAACCTTATTACTACAACTAACTTAAAATTATAATCGCAAATTGAGATTACTAATTGGAATGATAATTGGTACATAGTAAAAAGTGTCTAAAAATATTAAAGCTTACAGGAAAAACTAAATCCCAAATGGAAATAACTTAAAAAGAAACTAAAACTTAAAAAGGCGTCGCAAAATTCTAAAGCAACTAAATCTTAGTCTAAAGAAAAAGTACTTAAGTGATTTTACGGCAAAGCCTAAAAATCTAGAAGTAAAAATAAATATGGCAAAATCTAAGTTTAAAACTAAATATGAGTTAAAAATACAAATATTACGCTAAAACAATTAAAAAGGGACAAAATATAAAAATATACAAAAAGTTGTAAAAATTACAATTTTTATAAAAATATTATTTTTATATTATTTATTTATTAAAACTACTAATTTTATAAATTAATTAAACTAATTAATACTAAATACATAAATTAAATAAAAAGTAAAAGTAATAATAAAACTAATAATAATAATAATTATTATTAGGGTTAAATAATAATAATAATTAATAATTACCCGTAATTAATGCTGAATTAGGGTTCTGTCAGCGTGTCAGGTCCTCTCCGCGAGTCGCGGTAATCAATGCAGAAAACCCCGCGAGTCGCGGGGTTCATAAATTCAGATGACAGCTTATTTAAATTCGACGCGTTTTTCTTTATTTATTTATTTATTTTTTCTGTTTTTAATTTTCTGTTTAAATATATAAAAAAATATGTGTATAATAAAAACTTATATTTTAAAAACTTAAATAAAAATAGAATTACTTTATAATTTTATAAATAAAAATCTTAAAACTAGATTTATATATATATTTTTATATGTTTTTAAATAAAAACAAAATACTTAAATAAAACTTATATAAAAATAAAGAAACTTTATAAAACTTAAATATTTAAAAAAATCTTAAAAATACTTATTTTTTTTTTCTATTAGCGTTGCGCTTCCGGCTTTTAAGAGATTTCCCCGGCAGCGGCGCCAAAAATAACTTGATGTGCAGCGGGGTAATATATAAAATAGCTTATATTGTTGCAGAAAATACTATTAAATACGATACAATTTTACACAAGATATTTATTTATTTATAGAATGGATATACTTAAACCTTGCTACAACACTTATAGGCAGTGTACCTAATCGTAAAGTAGTGTAGTTTTTAGTAAGTCCGGTTCGTTCCACAGGGAAATCTTTAAACAAAGCTTAACGCTATATTTGTTTACTTTTATAAAAATACAAATATATATATATATATATATATATATATATATATATATATATATATATATATATATATATATATATATATATATATATATATATATATATATATATATATATATATATATATATATATATATATATATATATATATATATATATATATATATATAAGTAATATTATTATTATAAAGGGGGGTTTTTACCGTTTAATGACCGGTTGTCGATTTTAAAACTTTAGTCGTAGTTAAAACCAAATGTAAAATAATAAATATAAATACAAGACTTAAATTAAAGCGTAAAGTAAATAACGATAATGAAATTGCGAATAATAAAAGTGCGATAAAATAAACTTGCGATAATTAAAAAGTATGATAATTAAAAGTGCAATTAAATAAAATAACAATAAAAATGCGATAATTAGAAGTGCAATTAAATATAAAATAAAGGAAATTAAATATGAAATAAAAGAATTATGCTTATTTAAACTTCCGTAATCATGATGTTTGACGTGTTGATTTTAGTTTTATGCCCATGGGTTAATTGTCCTTTGTCCTGGATTATTTAATATGTCCGTCTGGTTTTTGTCCATAACAGTCCATCAATCATAAATATAAAGTGCGAGTGTCCTCGTCAAATTATCCTTATACCCGAAGTTAAATATTCCAACTAATTGGGGACTTAAACTGTAACAAGATTTTAATACTTTGTTTAATAATTACACCAGGATGTCGACTGAGTGTAACCCAAGGTTTTAATATTTTTTTTATCAATTATACCAAGTGTCCTTGTACATAATTTCACCCCTGTTTTAATTATTCTAGTGGCTATTAATCCATTCCCGTGTCCGGTTAAATGAATGATTATTCGTACATATAAATACCCCGCCCATCGTGTCCGATTGAGTGTATATGGTAATTTATAGGAACGCCCAATTGTAAATCTTTATATTAACATTAACAAACTATCATTTAGTTAAACAAATATAAAGCCCATTAATAGCCCATAGTCTAATTTCCACAAGTGTCGTTCTTTTGTCCAAACCCCAATTATGGTACAAAGCCCAATTACCCAATTTTAGTGATTAGCCCAACATCATGATTACTTCGTTTTAAATAAGCATAATAATAACTTAGCTACGAGACATTAATGTAAAAAGGTTGAACATAACTTACAATGATTAAAAATAGCGTAGCGTTACACGGACAGAATTTCGACTTACACCCTTACAATATTCGCTAACATACCCTTATTATTAGAATTATAATTAAAATTAAAATTAAAATATAAATTATAAATATATATTTTACGTATATATGGAGAGAAGAGAAAGATAGATTACGATCAGAATGCGCGAGCTTTATAGGGAGTTTCTGAAATTGGGGCTCCGCTACTCGCGGCCTTTTTGGCCTTCAAACTCCGCGAGTCGCGGAGTTTACTTTTACAGCTCACCCATGTTTGGAGTCTTTCTTGCCGACGATTTATTTTATATATATAATATATATATAATTAATTATATATTATATTATATTTATATACATAGTTAACTTGTAATTTTTAGTCCATTGCGTCGAGCGTTAAGAGTTGACTCTGGTCCCGGTTCCGGATTTTCGAACGTCCTTGCGTACAATTTAATATCTTGTACTTTGCGTTTTGTATGTTTCTTATCAATAATTGGAACCTCTTTGATTGTCTTTTGTACTTTTGAGCTTTTTGGTCGTTTGCGTCTTCAATTCGTCGAATCTGTCTTTTGTCTTCACCTTTTATTATTTAAACGAATATCACTTGTAAATAGAACAATTGCAACTAAAAGCTTGTCTTTCTTGAGGAATAATGCTATGAAATATATGTTCGTTTTTAGCATTATCAGCATGCGATCGCTGTGACGACCCGGAAATTTCTGACCAAATTTAAACTTAATCTTTATATGATTTCGACACGATTAGCAAAGTATGTAATATTGAGTCTCAAAAATTTTTGAACTGTGTTCATGTATTCAATTACCCTTCGACTATTCTCGAAGATTCACGAACAACTATTTGTAAACGGATACATATATATTTAAAAATATAAATATATATATTAATTTGAAATAAATATACAAAATAAAATAATATAAGATGTAATTAGAAATATTATATATATATATATATATATATATATATATATATATATATATATATATATATATATATATATATATATATGAATATTACTTGTAAATATATAAAACAAAACTTTGCTAAATTATTTTATCATGTGGAAAGTTAAAGTAATTATTTGAGTTCTATTATTATTTGCTACTGTATTATGTTTTAACTTTATATATACATACTAAGTTACATACATGCACTAGACACGTGGTTCCCATCAAACATTTTAAAATATGATCATATATCTCATCTTCTTCCACCCTTAAATAACTCCACTAACTTATGATACTTTTTAGAATGAGATATAATTTAAGGTCATGTTGGTTGGTGAAGTCATCGTGGTTTTCAAGCATTTAAGAAAGATTGATGAGACTAAAAGAGTTAGGAAAATAATTGTTGTCTACAAATATATTACGGATGATCACCAAACATGATTCTTGTATATATCCTTGGGCTGGATGTAAGTTGATCAAAGAAATTGGTAGCACATGACATATAAGTATACATGTTCACTTCACACACAACCCACTTGTTTCTTGCTAGTTAAGTCGACAACTATATTACCACCATCTTTCTTTTCCACTTTGATCATTTCCGATGATTCGCGAACAATAGATATGTATATATAAATAATTAGATATAAATATATATATAAAGTATATTAAAAATTAAATATTAAATAATTGTAATACTCGTTTGATGTTTCGATTGATATTAAGCAAATATAAATACGAACTTATATGATTTTAAAAATAAATGGTGATTCGAAAATGAGTTATATAATTTATAAGACTTTTTAATATTTATTATTGGTACGGGGCACACAATACCAGAACGTGAAAATACGTGGTTTAAATAAATAGAAACTAGGTGTGGCACCTACCACCAAAAAGTGGTGCCATTTTAGTCCAACATTTCACACGTTGTGGTGACTTTAATTTTTGTTTATTATTTATTATATTTATTATAATTATATTATTATATTTATTATATTTATTATATATTAACATAAAGCAAAATATATAGAATCACGGATTATGTAACTGGTGGTGATTTACTTTTTGTTTAAAAATGACACAAAATATCTAAAATGATGACTTTTATATTTTACACGTTTCATTATTATTATTTTACTAATTACATGCATGTACCATTTATTGTATATATTACACCCTCTTGTCAAAACAAAACCCCACACTTGAACTTAATGTCCGATACAAGTTAATATTGCCTTATTACCGTTTCTTTTAAAATAACATGACATATAAAATAATATTAAATATATATGTATATATCATAGATTAGGAATAACGACAAAAGGTAATGTGATGGCTAATGCAAGAAGTCTAGATTCTCAGTTATTCATCTTTTACTAATGAGGACATAATAATAGTGGAAACTTTTCTCTCAAAACCAAATTCAAATCCCTGCATTTACGGTTGCCTTGTGTACACACACACACACACACACACACACACACACATATATATATATATATATATATATATATATATATATATATATATATATATATATATATATATATATATATATATATATGTATGTATATATATATGTATATATATATATGTGTATATATATATATATGTATATATATATGTATATATATACATACATACTCGTGAACCAAACAACCAAACCACCTTAAATCCAACCTTGCATTTTCTCTTTGTTAGTCGAATTACACAAACTCACCACCACCGTACGCCACAACCTTCCACCACCTTGCTTTTATGTTTCAAACCGTTTTAAACTAAAGAAATATTGGGTATTGTTCGGGGAATTTTTCGTGAATCCAAGACCAACCATACAATCATCCACTATCATTACGTCTACGCAATTTTCCTACAATATTGAATCTCAATATTGAACCGTGAGTTTCATTTGCTCCCTTTTTAATTGCTTTTGCAATCTATATTTTTGGGCTGAGAATACATGCACTTTATTTTAAACGCAATGGATACAAGTACATACTAAATTCTACACCGAGTTTGAACCGAAAATCCCTTAGCTTTGGTAACTAGTAACTGCCGATTATAAGAACTGGTGGGCGCGAGTAGTTATATATGGATCCATAGGGCTTGACATCCCCGTCTGTTCCAGGTATAGAAACCCTAGCCTGAACTATAAAATAGATGTATGCTATTTGAGTTTAATACATGTTGGTTTATGTGTATTGTACATGTTGGTTGTATGTATGTTAAAACATGGGTACTTATTATATATACGTTAAGGTTAGTTACCAGGGTGCTCAATTTCGTAGAATATTTTGATAAACGTTTCTGGATGAAACAACTGAAATCTTGTGATCCACTTTCATATACAGATTATGCGCAACATTAAAACTATGAACTCACCAACCTTTGTGTTGACACTTTTAAGCATGTTTATTCTCAGGTTCCTAGAAGTCTTCCGCTGTTTGCTTATACGTTATACAAGCTATGTGCATGGAGTCATACATGCTTTATTAGAGAAAACTTTGCATTCACAAAATCATCACCATGTATCTTATTTTGACTGCATTTTCAACGGATGTATTATTGTAAACTATTATTTACGGTGATTTCCTATATGTAGAAATCATCAGATGTCGAAAACCTTGGAATTAGATATTCATTTATGGTGCGCCTTTTCAAAAGAATGCTATGTTTACAAAATGTATCATGTAGAGGTCAAAACCTCACTATGAAATCGATGAATGATGTATTCATTCAAATGGATTTGGACGGGTCATCACAATCGCATGAGCTTAAATGACAGCTAACATCGTTGTTTTACTCTGCCGATACACGTTTTAATTTAAATAATATATTTAATCTTTTTAATTATTTAAATATTATATTATATTTACGTGCATAGTTAATTTGTAAATTTAGTTTCAATGACTCGATCGTTGTCACTCGACTTATGACCTGGTTCTGATTTCTCGAACGCATTTTCGTACGCTTAGAAAACTGGTACTTTATGTTTTGTGTAGTGTACCTTTATAAATAACCAGACTCAAATCAATGGAAACTATCCCACTCAAAATGTAACTTATTCATTTGAGTGTTTTGGTCATTTGCTTCTTTTAATCAACGCCTAGTTATTTATCAAAGCATGTTTAATATTACCATTTTAAATCAAAACGTTTTATGACTAAGTTAATAATATATTTTATCACTTTGTAAAATATATATATATATATATATATATATATATATATATATATATATATATATTTTCATTTAGAAATATAGGTTTATACATATTATATATGTTTGAAATATTTATCTAATAATATAATATTTAGTTTTTCAAAACTAATTATATTTCAAGACTCATTTATAATCGTTTAAATGATAGAAAATATTATGCCATATTACGCTTACGTTTTTGAAACACAAAATATATTTGAAATTTATAATATAAAACTTTAATTAAGTTCTTCAAAATTCATTAACAAAGTATCTTATAAAATGTTTTGATAATAAAGTTTTCTCTATATTGAAAACGTTTTAGTACTAAACCAAATAAATATGATAGCTTTTGTTTTCCAAAACTAATATATATTTAAGAATCATTTTGTTAAAAGGTATATCGTATTTGAAAAGTAAAATTTATATATAATAGGTTTCAAGTTTTTAAATTACTAAATATTGATGAAGCGCGAGATAAAGTCCAAAGGTTAAATGAACGTACGAAATCATTTTAAGGTAAAAAGTCGATATTTATTTTCTAAGTTATCTATATCCCATAACTTTACTTTCATCTTAAATAATATTAAAGTTAAATAGTTGACGCATATAATGTAGTGACCCGAACTTTTCCATGTTTATATATATTAATTGAGATTGATGTTTACATGATTAAATGTTTCCAACATGTTAAGCAATCAAACTTGTTAAGACTTGATTAATTGAAATAGGTTTCATATAGACAATTGACCACCCAAGTTGACCGGTGATTCACGAACGTTAAAACTTGTAAAAACTATACGATGACATATATATGGTTATATATATAGTTAACATGTTTTTATTATAAGTATGTATCTCATTAGGTATTTTAACAATGAGTTATATACATAAAAATGAGACTATTAATTTAAGAAACTCGAAAACGATATATATAACGATTATCGTTATAACAACGTCTTACTAGGTACATATGAATCATATTAAGATATTGATACACTTGGTTAATTATGTTAAATGATAAGTAAATATATTATTAAGTGTATTAACAATGAAATACATATGTAAAAATAAGACTACTAACTTAATGATTTCGAAACGAGACATATATGTAACGATTATCGTTGTAACGACATTTAACTGTATATACATCATACTGAGATATATTATATATCATAATATCAAGATAATATAACAATTTAATATCTCATTTGTTATAATAAATAATGGGTTAACAACATTCAACAAGATCGTTAACCTAAAGGTTTCAAAACAATATTTACATGTAACGACTAACGATGACTTAACGACTCAGTTAAAATGTATATACATGTAGTGTTTTAATATGTATTCATACACTTTTGAAAGACTTCAAGACACTTATCAAAATACTTCTACTTAACAAAAATGCTTACAATTACATCCTCGTTCAGTTTCATCAACAATTCTACTCGTATGCAACCGTATTCGTACTCGTACAATACACAGCTTTTAGATGTATGTACTATTGGTATATACACTCCAATGATCAGCTCTTAGCAGCCCATGTGAGTCACCTAACACATGTGGGAACCATCATTTGGCAACTAGCATGAAATATCTCATAAAATTACAAAAATATGAGTAATCATTCATGACTTATTTACATGAAAACAAAATTACATATCCTTTATATCTAATCCATACACCAACGACCAAAAACACCTACAAACACTTTCATTCTTCAATTTTCTTCATCTAATTGATCTCTCTCAAGTTCTATCTTCAAGTTCTAAGTGTTCTTCATAAATTCCAAAAGTTCTAGTTTCATAAAATCAAGAATACTTTCAAGTTTGCTAGCTCACTTCCAATCTTGTAAGGTGATCATCCAACCTCAAGAAATCTTTGTTTCTTACAGTAGGTTATCATTCTAATACAAGGTAATAATCATATTCAAACTTTGGTTCAATTTCTATAACTATAACAATCTTATTTCAAGTGATGATCTTACTTGAACTTGTTTTCGTGTCATGATTTTGCTTCAAGAACTTTGAGCCATCCAAGGATCCATTGAAGCTAGATCCATTTTTCTCTTTTCCAGTAGGTTCATCCAAGGAACTTAAGGTAGTAATGATGTTCATAACATCATTCGATTCATACATATAAAGCTATCTTATTCGAAGGTTTAAACTTGTAATCACTAGAACATAGTTTAGTTAATTCTAAACTTGTTCGCAAACAAAAGTTAATCCTTCTAACTTGACTTTTAAAATCAACTAAACACATGTTCTATATCTATATGATATGCTAACTTAATGATTTAAAACCTGGAAACACGAAAAACACCGTAAAACCGGATTTACGCCGTCGTAGTAACACCGCGGGCTGTTTTGGGTTAGTTAATTAAAAACTATGATAAACTTTGATTTAAAAGTTGTTATTCTGAGAAAATGATTTTTATTATGAACATGAAACTATATCCAAAAATTATGGTTAAACTCAAAGTGGAAGTATGTTTTCTAAAATGGTCATCTAGACGTCGTTCTTTCGACTGAAATGACTACCTTTACAAAAACGACTTGTAACTTATTTTTCCGACTAGAAACCTATACTTTTTTTGTTTAGATTCATAAAATAGAGTTCAATATGAAACCATAGCAATTTGATTCACTCAAAACGGATTTAAAATGAAGAAGTTATGGGTAAAACAAGATTGGATAATTTTTCTCATTTTAGCTACGTGAAAATTGGTAACAAATATATTCCAACCATAACTTAATCAACTTGTATTATATATTATGTAATCTTGAGATACCATAGACACGTATACAATGTTTCGACCTATCATGTCGACACATCTATATATATTTCGGAACAACCATAGACACTCTATATGTGAATGTTGGAGTTAGCTATACAGGGTTGAGGTTGATTCCAAAATATATATAGTTTGAGTTGTGATCAATACTGAGATACGTATACACTGGGTCGTGGATTGATTCAAGATAATATTTATCGATTTATTTCTGTACATCTAACTGTGGACAACTAGTTGTAGGTTACTAACGAGGACAGCTGACTTAATAAACTTAAAACATCAAAATATATTAAAAGTGTTGTAAATATATTTTGAACATACTTTGATATATATGTATATATTGTTATAGGTTCGTGAATCAACCAGTGGCCAAGTCTTACTTCCCGACGAAGTAAAAATCTGTGAAAGTGAGTTATAGTCCCACTTTTAAAATCTAATATTTTTGGGATGAGAATACATGCAGGTTTTATAAATGATTTACAAAATAGACACAAGTACGTGAAACTACATTCTATGGTTGAATTATCGAAATCGAATATGCCCCTTTTTATTAAGTCTGGTAATCTATGAATTAGGGAACAGACACCCTAATTGACGCGAATCCTAAAGATAGATCTATTGGGCCTAACAAACCCCATCCAAAGTACTGGATGCTTTAGTACTTCGAAATTTATATCATATCCGAAGGGTGTCCCGGAATGATGGGGATATTCTTATATATGCATCTTGTTAATGTCGGTTACCAGGTGTTCACCATATGAATGATTTTTATCTCTATGTATGGGATGTGTATTGAAATATGAAATCTTGTGGTCTATTATTATGATTTGATATATATAGGTTAAACCTATAACTCACCAACATTTTTGTTGACGTTTTAAGCATGTTTATTCTCAGGTGATTATTAAGAGCTTCCGCTGTCGCATACTTAAATAAGGACGAGATTTGGAGTCCATGCTTGTATGATATTGTGTAAAAACTGCATTCAAGAAACTTATTTTGTTGTAACATATTTGTATTGTAAACCATTATGTAATGGTCGTGTGTAAACAGGATATTTTAGATTATCATTATTTGATAATCTACGTAAAGCTTTTTAAAACCTTTATCTATGAAATAAAGGTTATGGTTTGTTTTAAAAATGAATGCAGTCTTTGAAAAACGTCTCATATAGAGGTCAAAACCTCGCAACGAAATCAATTAATATGGAACGTTTTTAGTCAATAAGAACGGGACATTTCAGTTGGTATCAGAGCGTTGGTCTTAGAGAACCAGAATTTTGCATTAGTGTGTCTTATCGAGTTTGTTAGGATGCATTAGTGAGTCTGGACTTCGACCGTGTTTACTTGAAAAATGATTGCTTAACAAATTTTGTTGGAAACTATATATTTTTAACATGTGAATATTATGTGATATATTAATCTCTTAACGCGTTTGATATTATGTAATAGATGTCTACCTCTAGAACAAGTCCCATTGACTCACCTAATAATAATGAAGAGTCAAATGTAAATTGGAATGATTTGTGGACTGATTCACAAGTTCCCGAAGAGGAACCGGAAGAAGAGTCGGAACCGGAAGAAGAATCGGAACCGGAAGAAGAATCGGAACCGGATGAAGAAATAGAACCGGTGGGGGAAATAATAAAACGGTTAAGTAAAAGAAAATCCTCAACCAACCGACCAAGGTTAATTATGGTCAATGGTGTTTCCGCCAAGGAAGCAAAATATTGGGAGGATTACCAATTCTCCGATGAATCGGATTCCGACGAGAATTCCGATGATGTTATAGAAATTACCCCAACTGAATTTAAAAAGGCAAAAGAAAATAATAAGGGAAAGGTCATAAAAATAGAGAAATCTAATTCCAACCCCGATGAACTTTATATGTATCGTCAACCCCCGAAGTCCTTAAGTTGTAACAATGACCCGGGAACCTCTAAACCACCAGGTTTTTCTAAACCAATGTGGATCACGACGGCTCGTATTAGGGGAACATCATATATCCCTAGAAACTTGGCAAAACGAACCAAAACCGAAGAAGAAGAAACGAGCGAGTCGGAATAAGATAGTTGTATTCGTGTGGTGTAATATATGTAATATAGTGTTCGTATGCTTTATGATATATGTAAAAATTGCTTGTATTAATAAGTATTTTTTTATGAATCTAACTCTTGTCTATTTTACAGTTTAAAAACACAAAATGGATAGACAACCCAATATTTTAAGAGACCTACCCGGAGACATGATTGATGAAATCTTGTCTAGAGTCGGCCAGAATTCTTCGGCACAACTATTTAAGGCGAGATCAGTTTGTAAGACATTCGAAGAACGTTCCAAGAATGTCTTGGTTTATAAGAGACTTTCGTTTGAAAGATGGGGGATATCACATTGGGAAACCCATAAGTTACGATGTGTTTACTTTGACGCATATATTGCGGGGAACCCAAATGCTATTTTACGCAACGGGTTAAGAAATTATTTTGACTCAATATATCCGAATATTGGACTTCGTGATTTAGAAAAAGCGGCTAACATGCAACATAAAGAAGCATGTTATGCTTACGGATTAGTAATGTTCGCTTCTCACCAAAGTGAGAACAAGAACATCGGGCTACAACTATTAAACAAAACGTTTCCACAAGTGACGGAGTCGGTAATTGGGGTAAGAAATGAGGTTTTTAGATTATTACGGGACTGTTGGACATTACGTAACCCTCGTCCCTTTGATGACGTTACAACACGCTGTCTTATCAACGGCCATAACGGTTATGTTGCACAAGACCAAGGATGGGAAGTAGTCCTAGTAAAACCAGAATGCATGACTTGTTTCTGGACGTATGAATTACGTGTATTTATTGCCTTTGCTGAACGACTTGTGTACTAGCTAGAATTGTCTTCACAACTATCTTGTATCAAAGTTATTGTGTGCTATATTTCATGCTTTATGTAAAATAAGCGGTATTGTAAGTTTGTAAAATATTGTATAAAAGTTTGAACGCGAAATATTATTATAATCAGTTTTTCATATAGAATTGTAGTAGTTGAATTGTATATTAGCTACTAAGTATGAACTTAACGGGTAGGTACTACCCGAATTTAAACTTATAAAACGCTAATATGAAGAAAAAGCTTTTATAAATGAGTTCATATTATGCTACGAAATACTATTAACTACTCTTAATATTCTGTATGATTAACTTGTTCCATTTAACTATTTTGAAGGAAATGGCACCGACTACTCGACACACCGTGAATATGAATGAAGAGGAATTCCGTACTTTTCTAGCTTCAAACATAGCCGCAGTACAGGCTGCGCTACATACCAACAATAACCTTGGATCTAGCAGTACAGGAAATCGTGTAGGATGCACCTACAAAGAATTCACTGCCTGCAAACCTTTGGAATTTGATGGAACCGAAGGACCGATCGGATTGAAACGGTGGACCGAGAAGGTTGAATCGGTGTTTGCCATAAGTAAGTGTACTGAAGAGGACAAAGTGAAGTACGCTACGCATACCTTCACAGGTTCTGCGTTAACATGGTGGAATACCTATCTAGAGCAAGTGGGACAAGATGATGCGTACGCACTACCGTGGTCAGCATTCAAGCACTTGATGAACGAGAAGTACCGTCCCAGAACCGAGGTCAATAAGCTCAAGACAGAACTTAGAGGGTTACGAACCCAAGGATTTGATATTACCACGTACGAAAGACGATTCACAGAATTGTGCCTATTGTGTCCGGGAGCATTCGAAGATGAGGAAGAGAAGATCGACGCGTTTGTGAAAGGATTACCGGAAAGAATCCAAGAAGATATAAGTTCACACGAGCCCGCCTCCATACAACAGGCATGTAGAATGGCTCACAAATTAGTGAACCAGATTGAAGAAAGAATTAAAGAACAGACTGTTGAAGAGGCCAATGTGAAGCAAGTCAAAAGAAAGTGGGAGGAAAACGGTGATAAGAATCACCAATACAACAACAACAGCAATTACAACAATAATCGCAACAATTATCCCAACAATCGCAACATCAATCGCAACTACAACAAACGGCCCAACAACAACAACAACAACAACAACAGCAACTACAACAATCATCCCAACAACAATAATAACCGCAACAACAACAACAATCAGAAGCAGCTATGCCAAAGGTGTGAAAAGAATCACTCGGGGTTCTGCACCAAATTTTGCAACAAGTGTAAAAGAAATGGTCATAGCGCGGCGAAGTGTGAGGTCTACGGACCAGGGGTTAATAGAACGAAAGGAACAAATGGTGTCGGAACGAGTAATGGCGGAGCAAGTAGTGTCGGAGCAAGTTATGCCAATGTAGTTTGTTATAAATGTGGAAAACCGGGCCACATTATTAGAAATTGCCCGAACCAGGAGAACACGAATGGACAAGGTCGTGGAAGAGTTTTCAATATTAATGCGGCAGAGGCACAGGAAGACCCGGAGCTTGTTACGGGTACGTTTCTTATTGACAATAAATCTGCTTACGTTTTATTTGATTCGGGTGCGGATAGAAGCTATATGAGTAGAGATTTTTGTGCTAAATTAAGTTGTCCATTGACGCCTTTGGATAGTAAATTTTTACTCGAATTAGCAAATGGTAAATTAATTTCAGCAGATAATATATGTCGGAATCGAGAAATTAAACTGGTTAGCGAAACATTTAAGATTGATTTGATACCAGTAGAGTTAGGGAGTTTTGATGTGATAATCGGTATGGACTGGTTGAAAGAAGTGAAAGCGGAGATCGTTTGTTACAAAAATGCAATTCGCATTATACGAGAAAAAGGAAAACCCTTAATGGTGTACGGAGAAAAGGGCAACACGAAGCTACATCTTATTAGTAATTTGAAGGCACAAAAACTAATAAGAAAAGGTTGCTATGCTGTTCTAGCACACGTCGAGAAAGTACAAACTGAAGAAAAGAGCATCAATGATGTTCCCATTGCAAAAGAATTTCCCGATGTATTTCCGAAAGAATTACCGGGATTACCCCCACATCGATCCGTTGAATTTCAAATAGATCTTGTACCAGGAGCTGCACCAATAGCTCGTGCTCCTTACAGACTCGCACCCAGCGAGATGAAAGAACTGCAAAGCCAATTACAAGAACTTTTAGAGCGTGGTTTCATTCGACCAAGCACATCACCGTGGGGAGCTCCTGTTTTGTTTGTCAAGAAGAAAGATGGTACATTCAGGTTGTGTATCGACTACCGAGAGTTGAACAAACTTACCATCAAGAACCGCTACCCACTACCGAGAATCGACGACTTATTTGATCAACTACAAGGCTCGTCTGTTTATTCAAAGATTGACTTACGTTCCGGGTATCATCAAATGCGGGTGAAAGAAGATGATATTCCAAAGACTGCTTTCAGAACACGTTACGGTCATTACGAGTTTATGGTCATGCCGTTTGGTTTAACTAATGCACCAGCTGTGTTCATGGACCTTATGAACCGAGTGTGTGGACCATACCTTGACAAGTTTGTCATTGTTTTCATTGATGACATACTTATTTACTCAAAGAATGACCAAGAACACGGTGAACATTTGAGAAAGGTGTTAGAAGTATTGAGGAAGGAAGAATTGTACGCTAAGTTTTCAAAGTGTGCATTTTGGTTGGAAGAAGTTCAATTCCTCGGTCACATAGTGAACAAAGAAGGTATTAAGGTGGATCCGGCAAAGATAGAAACTGTTGAAAAGTGGGAAACCCCGAAAACTCCGAAACACATACGCCAGTTTTTAGGACTAGCTGGTTACTACAGAAGGTTCATCCAAGACTTTTCCAGAATAGCAAAACCCTTGACTGCATTAACGCATAAAGGGAAGAAATTTGAATGGAATGATGAACAAGAGAAAGCGTTTCAGTTATTGAAGAAAAAGCTAACTACGGCACCTATATTGTCATTGCCTGAAGGGAATGATGATTTTGTGATTTATTGTGATGCATCAAAGCAAGGTCTCGGTTGTGTATTAATGCAACGAACGAAGGTGATTGCTTATGCGTCTAGACAATTGAAGATTCACGAACAAAATTATACGACGCATGATTTGGAATTAGGCGCGGTTGTTTTTGCATTAAAGACTTGGAGGCACTACTTATATGGGGTCAAAAGTATTATATATACCGACCACAAAAGTCTTCAACACATATTTAATCAGAAACAACTGAATATGAGGCAGCGTAGGTGGATTGAATTATTGAATGATTATGACTTTGAGATTCGTTACCACCCGGGGAAGGCAAATGTGGTAGCCGATGCCTTGAGCAGGAAGGACAGAGAACCCATTCGAGTAAAATCTATGAATATAATGATTCATAATAACCTTACTACTCAAATAAAGGAGGCGCAACAAGGAGTTTTAAAAGAGGGAAATTTAAAGGATGAAATACCCAAAGGATCGGAGAAGCATCTTAATATTCGGGAAGACGGAACCCGGTATAGGGCTGAAAGGATTTGGGTACCAAAATTTGGAGATATGAGAGAAATGGTACTTAGAGAAGCTCATAAAACCAGATACTCAATACATCCTGGAACGGGGAAGATGTACAAGGATCTCAAGAAACATTTTTGGTGGCCGGGTATGAAAGCCGATGTTGCTAAATACGTAGGAGAATGTTTGACGTGTTCTAAGGTCAAAGCTGAGCATCAGAAACCATCAGGTCTACTTCAACAACCCGAAATCCCGGAATGGAAATGGGAAAACATTACCATGGATTTCATCACTAAATTGCCAAGGACTGCAAGTGGTTTTGATACTATTTGGGTAATAGTTGATCGTCTCACCAAATCAGCACACTTCCTACCAATAAGAGAAGATGACAAGATGGAGAAGTTAGCACGACTGTATTTGAAGGAAGTCGTCTCCAGACATGGAATACCAATCTCTATTATCTCTGATAGGGATGGCAGATTTATTTCAAGATTCTGGCAGACATTACAGCAAGCATTAGGAACTCGTCTAGACATGAGTACTGCCTATCATCCACAAACTGATGGGCAGAGCGAAAGGACGATACAAACGCTTGAAGACATGCTACGAGCATGTGTTATTGATTTCGGAAACAGTTGGGATCGACATCTCCCGTTAGCAGAATTTTCCTACAACAACAGCTACCATTCAAGCATTGAGATGGCGCCGTTTGAAGCACTTTATGGTAGAAAGTGCAGGTCTCCGATTTGTTGGAGTGAGGTGGGGGATAGACAGATTACGGGTCCGGAGATTATACAAGAAACTACCGAGAAGATCATCCAAATTCAACAACGGTTGAAAACCGCCCAAAGTCGACAAAAGAGCTACGCTGACATTAAAAGAAAAGATATAGAATTTGAAATTGGAGAGATGGTCATGCTTAAAGTTTCACCTTGGAAAGGCGTTGTTCGATTTGGTAAACGAGGGAAATTAAATCCAAGGTATATTGGACCATTCAAGATTATTGATCGTGTCGGACCAGTAGCTTACCGACTTGAGTTACCTCAACAACTCGCGGCTGTACATAACACTTTCCACGTCTCGAATTTGAAGAAATGTTTTGCTAAAGAAGATCTCACTATTCCGTTAGATGAAATCCAAATCAACGAAAAACTCCAATTCATCGAAGAACCCGTCGAAATAATGGATCGTGAGGTTAAAAGACTTAAGCAAAACAAGATACCAATTGTTAAGGTTCGATGGAATGCTCGTAGAGGACCCGAGTTCACCTGGGAGCATGAAGATCAGATGAAGAAGAAATACCCGCATCTATTTCCAGAAGATTCGTCAACACCTTCAACAGCTTAAAATTTCGGGACGAAATTTATTTAACGGGTAGGTACTGTAGTGACCCGAACTTTTCCATGTTTATATATATTAATTGAGATTGATGTTTACATGATTAAATGTTTCCAACATGTTAAGCAATCAAACTTGTTAAGACTTGATTAATTGAAATAGGTTTCATATAGACAATTGACCACCCAAGTTGACCGGTGATTCACGAACGTTAAAACTTGTAAAAACTATACGATGACATATATATGGTTATATATATAGTTAACATGTTTTTATTATAAGTATGTATCTCATTAGGTATTTTAACAATGAGTTATATACATAAAAATGAGACTATTAATTTAAGAAACTCGAAAACGATATATATAACGATTATCGTTATAACAACGTCTTACTAGGTACATATGAATCATATTAAGATATTGATACACTTGGTTAATTATGTTAAATGATAAGTAAATATATTATTAAGTGTATTAACAATGAAATACATATGTAAAAATAAGACTACTAACTTAATGATTTCGAAACGAGACATATATGTAACGATTATCGTTGTAACGACATTTAACTGTATATACATCATACTGAGATATATTATATATCATAATATCAAGATAATATAACAATTTAATATCTCATTTGTTATAATAAATAATGGGTTAACAACATTCAACAAGATCGTTAACCTAAAGGTTTCAAAACAATATTTACATGTAACGACTAACGATGACTTAACGACTCAGTTAAAATGTATATACATGTAGTGTTTTAATATGTATTCATACACTTTTGAAAGACTTCAAGACACTTATCAAAATACTTCTACTTAACAAAAATGCTTACAATTACATCCTCGTTCAGTTTCATCAACAATTCTACTCGTATGCAACCGTATTCGTACTCGTACAATACACAGCTTTTAGATGTATGTACTATTGGTATATACACTCCAATGATCAGCTCTTAGCAGCCCATGTGAGTCACCTAACACATGTGGGAACCATCATTTGGCAACTAGCATGAAATATCTCATAAAATTACAAAAATATGAGTAATCATTCATGACTTATTTACATGAAAACAAAATTACATATCCTTTATATCTAATCCATACACCAACGACCAAAAACACCTACAAACACTTTCATTCTTCAATTTTCTTCATCTAATTGATCTCTCTCAAGTTCTATCTTCAAGTTCTAAGTGTTCTTCATAAATTCCAAAAGTTCTAGTTTCATAAAATCAAGAATACTTTCAAGTTTGCTAGCTCACTTCCAATCTTGTAAGGTGATCATC
Source organism: Rutidosis leptorrhynchoides (assembly GCF_046630445.1). NCBI lineage: Eukaryota > Viridiplantae > Streptophyta > Magnoliopsida > Asterales > Asteraceae > Rutidosis > Rutidosis leptorrhynchoides. The sequence continues at coordinate 85,917,678 of NC_092341.1, read as the reverse complement.
CAACCTCAAGAAATCTTTGTTTCTTATAGTAGGTTATCATTCTAATACAAGGTAATAATCATATTCAAACTTTGGTTCAATTTCTATAACTATAACAATCTTATTTCAAGTGATGATCTTACTTGAACTTGTTTTCGTGTCATGATTTTGCTTCAAGAACTTTGAGCCATCCAAGGATCCATTGAAGCTAGATCCATTTTTCTCTTTTCCAGTAGGTTCATCCAAGGAACTTAAGGTAGTAATGATGTTCATAACATCATTCGATTCATACATATAAAGCTATCTTATTCGAAGGTTTAAACTTGTAATCACTAGAACATAGTTTAGTTAATTCTAAACTTGTTCGCAAACAAAAGTTAATCCTTCTAACTTGACTTTTAAAATCAACTAAACACATGTTCTATATCTATATGATATGCTAACTTAATGATTTAAAACCTGGAAACACGAAAAACACCGTAAAACCGGATTTACGCCGTCGTAGTAACACCGCGGGCTGTTTTGGGTTAGTTAATTAAAAACTATGATAAACTTTGATTTAAAAGTTGTTATTCTGAGAAAATGATTTTTATTATGAACATGAAACTATATCCAAAAATTATGGTTAAACTCAAAGTGGAAGTATGTTTTCTAAAATGGTCATCTAGACGTCGTTCTTTCGACTGAAATGACTACCTTTACAAAAACGACTTGTAACTTATTTTTCCGACTAGAAACCTATACTTTTTTTGTTTAGATTCATAAAATAGAGTTCAATATGAAACCATAGCAATTTGATTCACTCAAAACGGATTTAAAATGAAGAAGTTATGGGTAAAACAAGATTGGATAATTTTTCTCATTTTAGCTACGTGAAAATTGGTAACAAATATATTCCAACCATAACTTAATCAACTTGTATTATATATTATGTAATCTTGAGATACCATAGACACGTATACAATGTTTCGACCTATCATGTCGACACATCTATATATATTTCGGAACAACCATAGACACTCTATATGTGAATGTTGGAGTTAGCTATACAGGGTTGAGGTTGATTCCAAAATATATATAGTTTGAGTTGTGATCAATACTGAGATACGTATACACTGGGTCGTGGATTGATTCAAGATAATATTTATCGATTTATTTCTGTACATCTAACTGTGGACAACTAGTTGTAGGTTACTAACGAGGACAGCTGACTTAATAAACTTAAAACATCAAAATATATTAAAAGTGTTGTAAATATATTTTGAACATACTTTGATATATATGTATATATTGTTATAGGTTCGTGAATCAACCAGTGGCCAAGTCTTACTTCCCGACGAAGTAAAAATCTGTGAAAGTGAGTTATAGTCCCACTTTTAAAATCTAATATTTTTGGGATGAGAATACATGCAGGTTTTATAAATGATTTACAAAATAGACACAAGTACGTGAAACTACATTCTATGGTTGAATTATCGAAATCGAATATGCCCCTTTTTATTAAGTCTGGTAATCTATGAATTAGGGAACAGACACCCTAATTGACGCGAATCCTAAAGATAGATCTATTGGGCCTAACAAACCCCATCCAAAGTACTGGATGCTTTAGTACTTCGAAATTTATATCATATCCGAAGGGTGTCCCGGAATGATGGGGATATTCTTATATATGCATCTTGTTAATGTCGGTTACCAGGTGTTCACCATATGAATGATTTTTATCTCTATGTATGGGATGTGTATTGAAATATGAAATCTTGTGGTCTATTATTATGATTTGATATATATAGGTTAAACCTATAACTCACCAACATTTTTGTTGACGTTTTAAGCATGTTTATTCTCAGGTGATTATTAAGAGCTTCCGCTGTCGCATACTTAAATAAGGACGAGATTTGGAGTCCATGCTTGTATGATATTGTGTAAAAACTGCATTCAAGAAACTTATTTTGTTGTAACATATTTGTATTGTAAACCATTATGTAATGGTCGTGTGTAAACAGGATATTTTAGATTATCATTATTTGATAATCTACGTAAAGCTTTTTAAAACCTTTATCTATGAAATAAAGGTTATGGTTTGTTTTAAAAATGAATGCAGTCTTTGAAAAACGTCTCATATAGAGGTCAAAACCTCGCAACGAAATCAATTAATATGGAACGTTTTTAGTCAATAAGAACGGGACATTTCATATAAATAGGACATTGAACAGGAACTACACTAACCCTTGTCTAGTTCCCGTTAATTGACACTTTTGTTCTTACTTGTAAATCACTTTACCAATAATTCCGAATATCGATAAAAAGAACAGATTTCCTAAATCAAAGTGGACCTCACAACAGAGACTTGTAATCATAATGAATCTTGATAACTCAATCATTTGATATCATCTTGTAATTTTTGTCGATAAATATATTAAACATATATTGAAACAAATACGTTCATGTAAAGTATTATTCATCAAATACTTTGTTAACGTTTTTAATTAATATAACTATATATATATATATATACATATCTATATACACATAAACGTGCGTGAATCGTTGAGTACGGTCAAAGGGTAATTGATTACATGAATGTAGTTTCAAAATTTTGAGATTCAACATTACAGGCTTTGCTTATCGTGTCAGAACATATAAAGATCAAGTTTAAATTTGGTCGGAAATTTTCGGGTTGTCACAGCACAGAGTTTTTAAACTCTCGAGCCACCCGTTAAAATTTTCCTTACCTGTCGTGGCTCCTTTACTCGTCAAAAGGTAGTTTTTTTTCCTGTACTGCAACTCACGGATACTTGCGACCCACATTTTTAAAAACTATGCATGTTAAAAAATATGTGCTCACGAATATCATTAGGCCGCGTGAAAACCCATGAATAATTAAGGATTAATATCAGAAATTTAAGTATACTGATGTATATTTAAGTATATGTATAAGGATTTACGCTTATATAAATGGGTTGCTCAACTGGGTATCACGGGTTTACGGTCAATTAATTTTACCAGACTGCGGTTATATTATACCCGCAACCCATCCTCGATCCACCAACGGGTAAAATTTTTACCCGATTTTGTACCTGCGAGTGAACTTTTTTGAAATTACCCGCTCCTCACAAACACGAACACCCTGCAGGCAACATGTTTTTTTCGCCCATTATCAGCTCTACTTCGCCAATAGTTGATCTTAAATTATATTTTTTAAAATTAAAATCTAGATATATAAAAATGGTTAAATATCGAATTTGAGTTTTGCTTGTAAAAGACACTGATTATGTCTGGTGAGTTTCACATGTTGGGATCAATCCCTCATGTACACCATTTTTGCAATCGATCACCACTACACTAAGAAACACGTAACTATGTTTCAGCAAATGATAAATTTAACAAAACACAAAAGTAATACGCTCAAAACATTTTGCATGGAAACTCTTTCATACAAGAGTAATAAACACAGGACCGGTGGCCACTTAAATTCCACTGTATACAAACAATATTACATGATAAAATGCTCATTACAACATTCTTGAACATTATCACCTATTGCTCAACTTACACTTTACAACGGTTGGTTACAATAACGGAATTGCTATCATTAATATTGAAACACCGAGACCACCACACAAAACGGATTAAGACAACTCTTATAGACTCTTCATTTTTCTTTCAAGCTCCTCCACTTTTCTCCTCATACAACGACTCCTTTTTATACTCAAACTTCAACATGTTTTCGAAGGTGAGCTTTCTTTTCAAGGTGAACTTGTTCTCTAAGTTGAACTTGATCCCCAAGTTAAACTTAATCCCTAAGTTGAACTTGATTAATAAGTATCCCACAATTACATACACTATCTAGAAAATTTGAATAGATATATAATAAATCCTCCCATTATTCAAACTCCCTAATTCTCAATCTCTCTGAAATGGATCATTAGTCTTCATATTATTGGCGTCGATTTTATCTCTACTAGGACACACCACCTAACAACCTCATCGTTAGGAATACTTTCGAAACAAGGAACCCTCAATGATCAACGTACTCTATTGAGTCTCATAAACTCGAACCTCTCATCATCATCGATGAATCAACTTCAACTTCATCTCGCTCAACTACAACTCCACGAAACTCGTTTCTTCTCAACTACACTGAAATCGACGAATTCTTCTGTAGAAAACTTTAAAAAATTATGTCTCTCGAACAACAACTCTATTCTCGTATCCTAACTTTTAGATCCCGTAACAACCTATTATGAACCTACAGTCCTATTTTCACACTGATTAAATGGTTAATGAACCCATACCGTCAATTCTCTCGCCGATGCACAGAGTATAACGAACCCCACTCTTCTTACATCTTGTATTCACTTCTTCTCGGTTATGTGATTCTTCACTACGAACCTCGCCACCGATACCATTTGTTGAGATCAACCCCGCACATGCACCTTGTTAAGTCTGAAATATATATGATTTGTATGGTAGGTTTATCACTATATCACCTTTTGTAAAGGAATTGTATGAGAATATAAATAACATTCTTTCCCACTTAGATCATAGCCTAAGTTACATTTTTACACCTAAACACACACACTCTTAACACAATCACTCTCATCACCTTGTAACCTTCAACCTTATGAATTGTGGCATAATGTATTGATTAAAACATATTCAGATTCATCATATGTTCTTCTTTATCATTTATAAAGCATATATACATACGATATACACACTTACTGCTCAAATACAATTCAAGCATAATGAACACGAATTCAGTTGGAACACATAACTATGTATAAGCCAATAATAAATCGACAAAACACAAAGGTAATACTCTCACAACATTTTACGTGATAAATCTCTCATACGAGAGTAAAAACTATGGCACTGGTAACCACTTTAAATTTCACTATATATGAACAATATAACAAGATTGAACGGTTCTTACAACACTCTTGAACATTATTACCTATCTCTCAACTTACACTTCATACAACAGTTGATTACAATAACAGAATTCGCTCTCTATTGAATCAATGAGACCACCAGATATAATGGATTAAGACAACTATCATAGACTCTCTATTTTTCTCTTAACTTCCTCGATTTTTTCTTTATACAATGGCTCCTATTTATATTCAAATAACTTCAACATGTTTTATGATGTGTGACGACCGACCTTTAAACTTATAAACAAAACTAACCATGAAATACTATCACACATAACAGTTAACTAGTCATAAATACTAACCACTAATCACACATAACATGCAATTAGTTCCAGTCAGTATATTAATACAACTAATCTTATACTAAGACAAATTGGTTATGATTGTAATTTTAAGTAAATAAACGATAAATAATAAATACATTTTATATTAAATACAAGTATTGATTCATTTTCACAATCCCCATAGGTTCGGATTAATATTTAAACAATAAAATAGTTTAGATAACTTGCACTTTAGTTTAAACACTTACCCACTAAATCAGACCAACTAGTAGGAGTGATGTTAAAAACAAAACTTATTTTTATAATTATGGCCTAAATGGTTAACTTGAATAAGTTCATCAAATCCCCAATCTCATCTATTGGGTAGATACATAAAGATGCAAAGTTTTTATCAAGGTTTAATGACTTAATTGTATATTAGCAAATCTATTATTTGCAGCTAGTTCGCATTCAATGATATATTCACTACCTACTACTTAGGTTTACATATGAAGAATACTAGTAGAGGTAAGTTTTCAAATTAACTAAGTTCATCAATCTTACCTTCGACATACACATACACTTCTATCTCAACCGTCTAGATAATAAATTGTTCTTATTTAGACATAAAACGAGTAAACCATACAAGAGGTTAAACTCTTGAAATAAGTGTTAATACTAACTATGGTTCATGTTATTACCAAGCGAATAGTAATCAAACTTAACTCATAATTGAGTTAAGATAAACCAGAGTAAATTAAAGAAGACATTAATTGAAAATAAAGAAATACCTCTAATTAAATAGCCAAAATAATAAAGTGTTAGAGTTAAACCCCTTAAAGACTTAAAAGTAAACTAAACGTAGAAAACTTGAAAGAAAATTGCACAAGAAATTGAATAGTAAACTCCTTAACCGCCTAAAACCCTAAAGTTATCGGATTATAATTTGGTCGACGGCTGTAGGGATAGACGACTGTTGCTCTTCTTCAACTGCAAATTATAGGTGATAGGCGGCAGCTTTTTTGATTTCTTCCAGAATCTTCTTTTCTCAGCTGGCGACTCATCTCTTGATAGCTGGCTGGCAGCTCTTTCACTTTTAGGATTTTTCTTTAATTGATATTCACATGGCGGTTAAGCATTTAGTCGTCAGCTCCTCCACACTTGGTACATGAATCATCCAACGACTATTAGGAATGTCGGCGGCTGTTTTTTTTTGAACGGCAAGCTTGCATCAGTCCGGACCGAAGCCTAGTCATCATTTGCAGATACACACGCGTTCGGGCAGGAAACCCGAACCATATTACAGGGATCCGAACCTTAAACCATCCCGAGGGGCAGGCGGGTCGGATCTGGGTCCTGAATAGGTCGGTAAAACCTTCCCAGAGGCAACCCGGCTTATGGTAAGTAAGCCTACCACGGGTATTTTTAAAGAGTGGGATTCGAACTTGAATCCACTGCTACCCCTTGCCCTGGCCCCACCGAAGTGAAACCAAGGATACCACTCAGCCACCGCTGGAATGGTATGTCGGCGGCTGTTTACCTTTCCGGCTGACGGCTAAGTGGATAATCGGCGACTCATTCAATCGTTTTCGAACTCTTTAATGAACAATATTGTCAATGGTTAGAGGGTGCAGCCTCCGGATCTGCTGAAGTTTGACTTTTTGACTTTTCTCCATGCATTTTTTATCTTTCAGCTTTTTTATCATTTTTTACTTTTCATCTTTTAGCCTATAAATACTTAAAAAAAATTTCCTAACATAAAATGGCTAATTGTTCACATGAATATGTCATAATTTATAGTAAAATACTGTCTTAAAATGGGTTGTAAAACATATATCTATCATTCCAAGGTGAGCTTGCTCTATATGGTGAACTTATTCTCTAAATAGAACTTGTCCAAGTTAAACTTAATCCCTAAGTTAAACTTGATCACTTAGTATCCCACATTCACATATATATACTATCTAAGAAATTGAATAAGTATTTAATATCACACTACAACAATTTATATATAGAAAGTTCTATACAACTTTAGACAATCAAATTTAGTACATATTCTTAAGTATATATCTAAATGTATATGTAACATTACTATTGTATATACATTTACACAACCTAAAGAGCTGGTATAGTATTCCAGGCAGTGGCTACTTTAGACAAAGACCCACGGGTCCCGTGACACCACTAATTTTCCGAAATTTATAAAAATTATTTTTTTTCTGTATAGGACACCACTAAATATAATAATGGGATCCCATAAATTTTTAAAAATTATAATTTCATCGTTTTGACTCCTAAAATGTTTGAAATTAGATCACTTACGACTTTATAGTATGAGTCATTGAATATATTATATATAAAAAATAAACAAACCTTTGTTCAATTCCAATTCTAATTATTTTTTACTTCATTCTACATCACAATTTCTTTTGATTCTATCTTCAATCCTTCATCCTAGGGATGTCAACGGATCGGATATGGATCAGATGTGGGCGTGAGGCCATATTCATTTAGTTATTGTTCATCCATATCCATAGTCATATTCATATCCATTTAAATGTAGTTCATCCGCCTATACATATATCCAGTGGATTAAGCTGGTTAATGGATGATATTTAAGAAATCTTATAATATTTTCAAATATATAATGAAAACAAAACGTAATATAACATGACATAATTTAAAATTATTGCACCGGAATGTGTAATGTTTTTCTAAGAATGAACATAATTTGTTAAATTTACTATCAAACATATAATATGACAAATTATTGGTAACTTTTATGTTGAGATATATATCTTTTATTGTGAGTACTCATAGTGAATTCATTATATAGCTGTAAGTAAGATGAATGTGTAATGGTAAATATATATGTAATAGTTATTGTATATGAATCCCTAATCTCATCACTAATAACTACTTAACTTATTTTTTTTTAAAAGTCAATGGAAACTGTAATTTTACAGTTATTGTTTATGTTATGCTATTTATGTTGATAATAGGTTGTAAAAATGAAATTTAAAATTGTTATGAAATAGTAATTTAAAATTGCTAGTGTAAAATTGCTACTCTATAGGCCATTGGCTACAATACTATTATAAAATTGCTACTATATATGTCATTGCTTCTTTAAAATTGCTATCGTGAAATTGCTAATGCATGTGTCATTAATTGCTATTACATATAAACAAATTATTCAATTTTATGTTTGTGTTCTGGGCACGACCCGACCCGATTTGACCCGACACATTCAATATTTGTGCAAGTTATCGAATAAATTTTTATGACCCCATTGGGTTTTGAGCCTAGAATCGTCACTGATTCCAGAACAGACGCGAGTACGGAAAAACGTAAGTGTATACTACTACGTATTATTTATAGAGCAATAATTCTAAACGCCTACTATATTTATATCTTTGCCGATGGTATGATGTTGCGCAGCACGTATAACATGCATATTATGTACATCAGCTCGAATATTAATATTTTACCGTCTCAATTGATCAAGTTTGAACTCCAGACTTTTTGATTAATTGAAGGCTACTCTTACTAGTAGGTTAGGGGCGCTCTGAGAATTGTGATGGTCTTTAGATTTTTTAATATTATATAAAAAAATAAAACACACGTATACAAAACAATAAAGTTATCTAACATCTAATACGTACAAGGTAAGAATCTTGTTTATATTTTCCAAAACTTCTATATTTGTAGGAAATCACTTCGAAAGCAGTGTGAATCTTGTTTATACTAACTTATTCTGTTTTTCAAATTTATTCTTCAATCTCCATAGGGCTTTGAGCAGTCCAACCTTCTGACACTAACACATTTTGTTCTGATGAAACGATTCTGTTATTTTATATTAAATATCAGATTTTAGATTTAGTGAATCTGTTGTATTGGTACTCTTATTTATATTTTATATAATTTATTAACACAAATTAATAAAATAACAATAGTGAAAAACATGCATTTTATTTTATTCTAACTTAAAATGGATTGTTTTCACTGATCAATCCTAGATTAAAGATATCTAATTAAGAATTGAGTGCAATGAAATTAAAGTGGTGAAATGGAATGTTTGATGATTGTTTTGGGCTCTGATGATCGTCTTTCACTTTATCAATCAAGTGATCAACCACCCCGACCTGATCTTGATTGTTAATTAGCATGATTCACCTTAACACAATGTAAAAGTTCCTTGGGCAAAGTCACAAGTGAACATTACAAAGTCTGGGCAAATGGCAGAGAATCAACAACCTATAAATGAGAGGTCAAACTCTCTATTTATAGTTTTCAGAATATTCGCGGTATGCGGATTGTCTAATCAGCCGCGTTGACTTAGCGAAAATAATCCGCAGTCTTTTATAAATGCACAATATGATCCGTTATCTTAACTTTCAGCGGATATTCCAAATTTTTTAAATATACTTCGCGTAACCTCCGTTTTTAGTCTTTAGCAATTAAAATATACATATACAATGCTATATACACGATCAAGTCCTCCCAGTTTATTATGGTATATTTTGCATAGAAAATGTATCATGATAAACTCTAAAAAATAAAGTTTGCTATTAAAAAATATCTTTGCAGCAAGTCTTAATAATTTTTCACCGTTAATTTATTACCGTTGATTTTCGCAATGATAACGCGTAATAACAGCAGTAATTCTGAAAAAGCTGTCAAATCGAGAAACGCTGTAACGGCTATATAATTACCGTTAACGCGTTGCGGTAATTCTAGCCGTTAAAAATTAATCATTACCCCTATGACTTCCTCGTCTCAATTTCAATTATAAATAGCAAAGCAACTCGCATTACAAACTTTACGCTTTCACAATCAATTTCTTTTCAATCGAAGTTTATCGAATTCCATACTCACTACTTACAATTTAGCGATTCGTACTTTGCTTATTTCAAATGCATTACCAAATCTACTCACATAATCAAAAATGGCATCATCATCATCTGCAAACACACCCAATGCATTCATCTCATATATGACGGCCGAAAAGATCGAAACCCTAAAACAACATTACCCACTGTTGGCTCAATTCTCACCTATCGCGCCGTCGGCAGAAGATAGAGCCAACGCCCCACCCAAAGATATGATCACAATCTACGAAGCCGCTATCGCTCACGGCAACTTATGACTTCCACTGACGCCTTTTTTTCGTAGCGTGTGTGAACATTACAAGGTTGCAATTGCTCAATTGCATCCAAATGCCGTTAACAAAATCGTTCTATTTGAGATGTACTGCAACGCGCTTAATAAGCAGCCAATGCTCAATGTTTTTCGCTTTTTAATAGTTTTACTCCGCACGATTCGTGGTGGTATTCGTTTCGGGGCCGCCTTGGCGTGATGACCACTCCCAAAGATTCAATTGGGAACTGGCGCAGTTTTTTTTCTTTATTAATAACACTGCTTATGGTACCAGCAACATCGTTAAAACTTGGTGTACCGAGCTTGACGCCAACGCAAATGATAAAATTACCCCAGATGATTTCGAAAAGGGGATCCTCAATTCAATCAAGAGTGCTGGCATGATTATGCGATCATACAGCAACGTACCGCTTTACATCGGCGGAGTCTCCATATACTGGCTATGGGGTGATCACAACGCGTTACTGATTGATGAATCAAATAATGGTATATCGCTTATACTTTACTTTTGCGCAAAACTGTATTTTATCTTATACTATATTTGTAAAACTTTTGCGGAATAATTTTGCAGAAATTGATCTTGACCAACTGATGAGAACAGCTGATGTTAGAGCTATTAGGCCTACGCGCCACCCAAAAGAAGGCGATGGCGCAATCATCCCCATTGATGAACCAATTCTTAACACCTTTGTTATTCCTGGTGGCGAAGACCGGGGAAGACGTAAAGCCACCACCGATGAAGTTACCACTCCCCGCAAATGACGCCTTCACACCATAGCAGAGCAAGAAGCAAGTAAGTTAGCGTTATTTCACATTACCGCGCATATTATTCTGATATCATGACTGCGCTCATTAATTCATTTTATTTGCTTATCTGCTTTTAGTTGTTCTTTCAGATTCTGTTGAGGAGCCAGAGGAGTTATATAACATTGGTGGGGATATCCCCGAAGTCATTTTTGAAACTCCTAGCAATGAAGACTTATACCTTCCCTCCGAAACCGAAATATCAAACTGCAATGAAAACGCCGCGGAAGCTGCAGAGCAAGAGTATGCCAACAAACTCTACCAAAAACTCTGCAAGTTTGTGCCAAGGAGTGTGCACGCCAAATATCGCGAACTTTCATTCGCTGAAGCCGAAAGACAGTGAATAAACAACTGTTTTAACGCCATTTGCTTAACCGTAGACAATGTCGATCGGTTCAACACTATCTTGGACTACTATGCCAAGAAATGTGTAACTGTTCAAGCTCAGCGCAAAAAGATTCAAAAGCTAGAGCTTCAATTGAAGAAGACTGAAGATGCGCTCAAACAGTCTCAAAATGAAAATTCCGCGCTAAAATATAGAACGGAATTTGCGAAAAAGCAGTTTTTGTAACTTGTCAAGTATCTGCCCGATAAAGTTATGGACTCCGTGCCGGTGACCGAAAAGTTCAAGGCATATGCTCAAGCATGTAAGCTCACCACTCGCTGCGAGTGGTATGACCTGCTTTGCCAACTTGGCGACCTTTCGCAGCCACTTCCTGCTGACATCGCTAAAGAAATATGCCTAACAGGGAAAAAGGAGGTTGAAAAGGTTACCATTACGGCTTTAGAGGAGATTAGCCGAAAGGAGAATGTAACTTTCGAAGACATTAAGGCACTCGAGCTGTAGTGTGCTTGTGAAATTTGTACATTTGTAACCGCAATCTTGTATTGCATTTTTTGTATTATAGCGCGCTTTGCATATCGCTTTATTAATGAAACTTTTTATATTTAGCAGTTGCAGCTCTGTTTATTTATATAGCGCTTTATTCAATATATTCATAAACTAGACTTGTCCTTTGCAATTTCCAACTTTTATTATTGTGCACATGATAAGTATGTACTTTCGCGAAACAATCTGTACTTGTATGAACTTGTACATTATGAATCTTCTAAGTCCGCCAAAACGATCCTTAGGTAATTTTATTAGCATTGCGAAGCATCTAAGTATGGTAACAATAAATACTTAGGAAATTTTATCCTTTCGCAACATTTATCACTTAACACAAGTGGGCAGTTTCATCACTTGGCTTTAAAGTTAAAATTTCATGAAATATCCACATTATTACTGCATAAGTAGGCTTTATCATTACTTAGAAAAATAAGGCCATATATGTTAGAATTTCTGCGAACACTTAGTTGCGCTTTGCATAAGAATTTCATTGTGTTGTAAGACTTAAGCGTTTGCATACTGCAAAATTATCACTACGCGTGGCCACGCACAGTGTTTTCTGCTTTGTATAGAAACAATCGCTAAAACACAAATTCACTACTTTTTATTCGCATTTTCCGAGAAATAACAATCGTTAATAAAAACAACGTAGCAGAGTACATATTCACTAAAATATGATTTACCCATCAACTGCTTAAAATGTTTTTTCGGCAAACAATTACTCTTATTCAGCGAGCACCGCATGCCCTTCAACACCAATGCTCTCTCGAGCAGTAATCATCGCGCATATTGGTTCCATTACCGCCGAAGTTAGCGTACCAATGCCTCTGCAAGTAGAAAACTTCACCATTCCATGCAACGTAGATGATATTGCGCCAAACATGCGCAAAGCAGTGCGCCCCAGAATTATGTTGAACCTAGATTGATTACGCATTACATAAATGTTTAACAAGGCTTTACGCTTTAGCAGTTCATCGCGATCATCTACCAATTCAATTTGCAATTCCAACTGACCAATAGGCCAAGTTGATTCTCCTGAAAAACCAGCCAGCGACACCGCAATAGATTTTAGTAAAGCCTTAACATGTGCAGGCAATTTGCTGAAGCACTGCTCATACATTACATCCACACTGCTACCAGTATCAACATGCACCTTCATTATCATAATGCCAGTATTCGCAATGCGGCATGAAACCACCATTGGTTTATCAAGATCCGCGCTTAAGTTTCTAGGAGGGAAAGTGATAGAGGGGCATTGCCAATTCGCGAATTGTTCAGATACTTGGAACACTGACATTTCGCTTTAAACTTCCACTACATTAATAACCTGAATTTCGCGCAAATTCTCTTTCTTACTCACCATTTTAACCCCTAAATTCTTTACTGCGGGGGCTTTCCGATCAGCATGAACAAACGCACCAGCATTTGGCACTTGTGGAGCATTAGACTCTGCGGACAAGATAATTGCATTTGCAGTACTTGCAGCACCTTGAGCTATCAAATGGTCCAATTTACCTTGCTCAAATGCCTCCGCAATTAATTCTGCCAAATCTCTACAATGGTTAGTATCATGACCATAATCATCATGGAAAATGCAAATCTTGGACTTATCACGCCTGCTATTTTCCGCTAAAGGTTGAGGATCAGGAAAAGATTTCGCCACTCTTTCTTGCAAAAGATATTCCTTAGGTGTTTTTGTTAACATTTGGATAATGTTGAAAGATTCATTATTCCATTTCCGCGAAGAATAATGATCGCGACGGTTATATCCATGATTATCACCTTGACCTAGATGTCTGTCATTACGCGGGTAACTACCACCTCCGTTTCGCCTTGGATATCCCGAACCGCGAAAGTTGTCATTGTTTTCATCACGGAAAGAATCATTATCATTCCGCTAACTTTTATCCTTACCCCATCCACATGCGGGGGTTATAGCACTATCCTCTCCACCTCTGATGTAATCATATGTTTCTTGCTGCACCTTAGCAAAAGTTGGCGGAACATCTCTTCTCAAACGTCCCACAAGCGTTGGATGTCTTTGCGGATTAATGCATGCATAAACCCCGAGATTTTTTGATCCTCATTCAAACTTGGTATCCTTTGACATTGATAGATATATCACATAAGTAACGCATTTAAAGTTTCCTTGTTGCCCTGCTTGATGTCATGGCATTCGATATGCGTCTTCTTTTGCGGTAAAAGGTTCTGAAACTGCAATAAAATTTATCACGAAGATCGATAAAGCCAATAATATTGCGGGCTTGCAAACTATGAAACCACTCCCTTGCTGACCCTTGCAGCACCATGGAAAATACTCGGTATGCGACCAGTTCATCCCAATTATAAGTGCTTACAACTCCCTCAAACCTTTGTAAGAAATCCAAAGGATCAGTTACGCCAGAATAAATTCCCAACGTAGCAGGCACAATAGGCGGTGTAACAATCGGATAATCATAGATATGTTGGACAAACTTGTCTGCAGCAGTAGTGATCTCTGTCACCTTTTTTGTGCGAGTATCAACATTCTCCACACAAAACTTAGTTATCATATCTTGCAAAAAATTCGGTTGCTCAAACTTATGCTGCATTGATTTAGGCACAATGCTCTTAAAAGCATCCGCTAAAAAGTTTTGAGCATTTTCTATGCGTGCAACATCAAAAGATTCACCCTCATCCCCATGGCGGGGAAAAGGTGTTGGCGGTCGTCTGCGCTTAACATGTGGAATTTTCACAACTTCTTCTGCGCTATCTGAATGATCATAATATTCACTTTATTTTCTTGGCATTTTTGCAATCTTGGAATTATAAACAGAGTTTAAAACAACGCGTTCCTCTACATCATCGCTATCACTATCGCGATGTTCAACAACTAAGCGATCAATATGTGATCCTGAATCATTCAACGGCCATAGATAAGTACGCGGTATGCGAGATTCGCGACTATGATTCTTTTTTGGCTTGCTCAATAGCAGCACCAACAACCTTATCTGCCTTCAAACTCGTTTTTCTAGCCAAAATTTTAAGTCGCTTGCCTTCTGCAATTGTTTCATCGTGGTTCTGTTGCAAATTTTGGAGTGCAACCA
Source organism: Rutidosis leptorrhynchoides (assembly GCF_046630445.1). Lineage (NCBI taxonomy): Eukaryota > Viridiplantae > Streptophyta > Magnoliopsida > Asterales > Asteraceae > Rutidosis > Rutidosis leptorrhynchoides. The sequence continues at coordinate 85,902,560 of NC_092341.1, read as the reverse complement.
TTTTATCAACATCAACCTTTATTTGCGGATCAACACTAGCGATATTGACATTAGACACTTTAGCGAGCGGTTCTTGAACTGAATTGCTCGCGGTAGCATTAACATTTGTCTGAAAATTAACCGGCAAGGCATTTTGCGAATCATCATGCAGCGCATCAGCATTCATAGAGCTGTTTGCTTATTTCGCATTATCTGCCATAGCCGACGATCAAATCAACTGGTAAGCCTTAGCAATTTTCCTGCAAATCATCAAAATAATACACAATTAGAATTAAACAGGCCAAATTATTGTTCGATAGCATAAAACAAAAAATTCCGAGTTTAATTTTGAACGTGTCCCACGAATGGCGCCAATTGATCAATCCTAGATTAAAGATATTTAATTAAGGATTGAGTGCAATGAGATTAAAGTGGTGGAATGGGATGTTTGATGATTGTTTTGGGCCCTGATGATCGTCTTTCACTTTATCAATCAAGTGATCAACCACCCCGACCTGGTCTTGATTGTTAATTAGCATGATTCACCTTAACACAATGTAAAAGTTCCTTGGGCAAAGTCACAAATGAACATTACAAAGGTCTGGGTAAATGACAGAGAATCAACAACCTATAAATGAGAGGCCAAGCTCTCTATTTATAGTTCCCAGAATATTCGCGGTATGCGGATTGTCTAATCATCCGCGTTGACTTAGCGAAAATAATCCGCAGTCTTTTATTAACGCACAATATGATCCACTATCTTAACTTTCAGCGAATATTCCAAATTCTTTAAATGTACTTCGCGTAACCTCTGTTTTTAGCCATTAGCAATTAAAATATACATATATAATGCTATGTATATGATCATTCACCACCGCGTGAAGAAAGTAGTTTGTTTACGTGAGACTAAAGATACTACTTCCAGACAATTAAAGTTATTTATAAAAAAATAGCAAGCGACAAAGCACGTTAACTTCTTAGAGTCTTTCCAATGAAGAGTTGGCTTTCCTAAGCACGACATTATTTATCGCTAGGACTACGGATGGCGACAACTTAGTCCTCAAGCTTCCTCACTCGTCAAAGATGTCTTAGAGGGTGTGCTAGTGATGTTATGCGAGGTGTATATAAAATAGCTTAAATTTTACTAGGAAATACTATTAAATACGATACAATTTTACACAAGATATTTATTTATTTATTGAATGGATATACTTAAACCTTGCTACAACACTTATAGGCAGTGTACCTAATCGTACAGTAGTGTAGTTTTTAGTAAGTCCGGTTCGTTCCACAGGGAATCTTTTTCACAAAGCTTAACGCTATATTAGTTTTATTTTATAAAAATACAAATATATATATAAGTAATATTATTATTATAAAAGGGAGTTTTTACCGTTTAATGACCGGTTTGTCGATTTTAAAAACTTTAATTGCAGTTAAAACAAAATGTAAAATATTAAATAAATAAAAGACTTAATTTAAAGCGTAAAGTAAATAACGATAATGAAATTGCGATAAATAAAAGTGCGATAAAATAAACTTGCGATAATTAAAAAGTACGATAATTAAAAGTGCAATTAAATACAATAACAATAAATAAAAGTGCGATAATTAGAAGTGCAATTAAATATAAAATAAAGGAAATTAAATATGAAATAAAATAATTATGCTTATTTAAACTTCCGTAATCATGATGTTTGACGTGTTGATTTTAGTTTTATGCCCATGGGTTAATTGTCCTTTGTCCTGGATTATTTAATATGTCCGTCTGGTTTTTGTCCATAACAGTCCATCAGTCATAAATATAAAGTGCGAGTGTCCTCGTCAAATTATCCTTATACCCGAAGTTAAATATTCCAACTAATTGGGGACTTAAACTGTAACAAGATTTTAATACTTTGTTTAATAATTACACCAGGATGTCGACTGAGTGTAACCCAAGGTTTTAATACTTTGTTATCAATTATGCCAAGTGTCCTTGTACATAATTTCACCCCTGTTTTAATAATTCTAGTGACTATTAATCCATTCCCGTGTCCGGTTAAATGAACGATAATTCGTACATATAAATACCCCGCCCATCGTGTGCGATCGAGTGTATATGGTTATTTATAGGGACGTTCAATTGTAAATCTTTATATTAACATTAACAAACTATCATTTAGTTAAACAAGTATAAAGCCCATTAATAGCCCATAGTCTAATTTCCACAAGTGTCGTTCTTTTGTCCAAACCCCAATTATGGTACAAAGCCCAATTACTCAATTTTAGTAATTAGCCTAACATCATGATTACTTCGTTTTAAATAAGCATAATAATAACTTAGCTACGAGACATTAATGTAAAAAGGTTGAACATAACTTACAATGATTAAAAATAGCGTAGCGTTACACGGACAGAATTTCGACTTACACCCTTACAACATTCGCTAACATACCCTTATTATTAGGATTAAAATTAAAATTAAAATTAAAATTAAAATTAAAATATAAATATTTATGTATACATATAGAGAAAGAGAGATTTTTTTAGGATCTTTTTACGATCAGAATTCGCTGGCTTTTATAGGAATTTTCGTCTAGGGGGACTCCGCGAGTCGCGTAATTTTTTGCCTTCAAACTCCGCAACTCGCGGAGTTTAAAATTACAGCTCACCCAGCTTTGGCTCTTTGTTTGCAGACGATTTATAAATATACTATAATATATATATTAATTTTAAGAATTAATTATATATTATATTATATTTATATACATAGTTAACTTGTAATTTTTAGTCCGTTGCATCGAGCGTTGAGAGTTGACTCTGGTCCCGGTTCCGGATTTTCGAACGTCCTTGCGTACAATTTAATATCTTGTACTTTGCGTTTTGAATCTTGTACTCTTGTAATTTTGAGACGTTTCTTATCGATAATTGGAACCTCTTTGATTGTCTTTTGTACTTTTGAGCTTTTTGATCGTTTGCGTCTTCAATTCGTCGAATCTGTCCTTTGTCTTTACCTTTTAATATTTAAACGAATATCACTTGTAAATAGAACAATTGCAACTAAAAACTTGTCTTTCTTGAGGAATAATGCTATGAAATATATGTTCGTTTTTAGCATTATCAAATATTCCCACACTTGAGCGTTGCTTGTCCTCAAGCAATATAGTCTTGAAATACTAGAATCACTTCTTTATTCTTCACACTTTGTACATCAGTGATTTCTATACGGCGGTATAAACAATGGTAGTAACGATATGGTTTACAGTCCCACATGACTATAAAAATTTAGATCCATTAAAGAAATTGGATCTTTATGAAAACATTTGATCTTTTGAAAATTAAATCTAGCTTTTACCCTAGATAAGTTTTCTGGAATAACCCTTCACCGGTGTTTGCAAAATATTTTTGTGGGTTTGGTGGGTTTCAGATTTGAAAATTTTAGCTCAAACTTATGGTTTTGTGTCACCCACTTGCTAACCTTGTATTTGGAAAGCAACACGTCCAGTTTACTTGTCCCGTATATTACCTTTCGGTAAACTACCGTCCGGTTGTAAAGGAAAGCGTTGAACAAGCAACTGTTAAGGCAATGTCCCCTGACATGCTTTTAATTGTGGTCTATAACGTGTCAGACGCAATTACTATCCTTGGTAGGAGCAATAGTAAAGCTCACCCTTATGATTTTTTGGTCTGGCACAAGGTCCTGTCCTTGACCATGCTATGCAACCACCGTTCTTACGGTTGACACCCGATTTGGTTCAGGTGACCTAATGAATTCCAGGTGAATTCCTAGGATTTTACGTTCAATGGTAATGAACGCATTGAAAATGGATTTTTAGAAAATAAATCGGTTTGTAATTTTGATCAAAATATTTTCTCGTTCAGGCTCGAGTTTAGATATCATTGAATTCCATGAGTTTGTAATTCTCAATCTTTAAGGTCAATCTCAAGGATTGAGTAATATCAGGCTTAAAAGCTGATTTTTGATCTTTTAAGGAGATTATCCTTTCTGGGGATCTGATTCATTAGTCGTATCCAGCTAATTTGCATGGTGCCCCCCCATTGTACGAGATAAATCCTTCTCATGGTTAGGATAAATCTGACCACTTGGCGACCCTGTTTTATGCTGAGGTCCGTGGATTTCCTGCTGATTTTAGAGATGATTTTTCTAGATTTTTCGTCAACCTACAGATGGTCTGGACGACAACTTCTTGACCTAAATCAAGAAGCGCGTGTCTTTTTCGGAAGACTTTACTTCCTTTTAATGATGGAATTGATTCATCGTGTAGATCCATCTTTCTTTCAGTAAATCAGGTAAAAAATTTTAGTTTAGTCCAAAGCAAAAGTATTTTCAGTTATTTGTACAAAAATATGTGGCATATGTTTTGAATAACTTGGAGAATTTTCCCACACTTGGCTTTTATTTTCCTTTTTATTGTCCTCTATTCCATTTTAAATGAATTTTAACATTTTGGTTTGTTTCTCAATTTATGTCCTTTTCGAGGTAACAATAATTTCGGTGTTAACACCTAGTTTTATCGTTCATAAATATGTATAAACATGATTTTGAGTTCATTTAGTTGAAAATTTTGAAAAATTTTACTAGAATTGGGTAGTCAGTATATAAGACTAGGGCTGTTCTTTATTATCAGAGAGCACTAGATTCTAATACAACTACTACTTTACTAGTATTTCTAATGGTAACCAAGTGTATAAAGTAAAAATTTTAAAATCCGAAAGAATTTAACCCCTTCCCACACTTAAGATCTTGCAATGCCCTCATTTGCAAGAAATCAGTAACAATTTAAATTACTTGTAAATAGGACAATTGCAACTAAAAGCTTATCTTTCTTGAGGAATAATGCTATGAAATATATGTTCGTTTTTAGCATTATCAAATATTCCCACACTTGAGCGTTGCTTGTCCTCAAGCAATATCGTCTTGAAATACTAGAATCACTTCTTTATTCTTCACACTTTGTACATCAGTGATTTCTATACGGCGGTATAAACAATGGTAGTAACGATATGGTTTACAGTCCCACATGACTATGAAAATGTAGATCCTTAAGGAAATTGGATCTTTATGAAAATATTTGATCTTTTGAAAATTCAATCTAGCTTTTGCCCTAGATAAGTTTTTCGGAATAACCCTTCACCGGTGTTTGCAAAATATTTTTGTGGGTTTGGTGGGTTTCAGATTTGAAAATTTTAGCTCAAAACTTGCGGTTTTGTGTCACCCACTTGCTAACCTTGTATTTGGAAAGCAACACGTCCAGTTTACTTGTCCCGTATATTACCTTTCGGTAAACTACCGTCCGGTTGTAAAGGAAAGCGTTGAACAAGCAACTGTTAAGGCAATGTCCCCTGATATGCTTTTAATTATGGTCTATAACGTGTCAGACGCAATTACTATCCTTGGTAGGAGAAATAGTAAAGCTCACCCTTATAATTTTTTGGTCTGGCACAAGGTCCTGTCTTTGACCATGCTATGCAACCACCGTTCTTACGGTTGACACCCGATTTAGTTCAGGTGACCTAATGAATTCCAGGTGAATTCCTAGGATTTTACGTTCAATGGTAATGAACGCATTGAAAATGGGTTTTAAGAAAACAAATCGGTTTGTAATTTGATCAAAATATTTTCTCGTTCAAACTCGAGTTTAGATATCATTGAATTCCATGAGTTTGTAATTCTCAATCTTTAAGGTCAATCTCAAGGATTGAGTAATATCAGGCTTAAAAGCTGATTTTTGATCTTTTAAGGAGATTATCCTTTCTGGGGATCTGATTCATTAGTCTTATCCAGCTAATTTGCATGGTGCCCCCCCCATTGTACGAGATAAATCCTTCTCATGGTTAGGATAAATCTGACCACTTGGCGACCCTGTTTAATGCTGAGGTCCGTGGATTTCCTGCTGATTTTAGTGATGACTTTTCTAGATTTTTCGTCAACCTACAGCTGGTCTGGACGACAACTTCTTGACCTAAATCAAGAAGCGCGTTTCCTTTTCGGAAGACTTTACTTCCTTTTAATGATTGAATTGATTCATCGTATAGATCCATCTTTCTTACAGTAAATCAGGTAAAACTTTTTAGTTTAGTCCAAAGCAAAAGTATTTTCAGTTATTTGTACAAAAATATGTGATATATGTTTTGAATAACTTGGTAAATTTTCCCACACTTGGCTTTCATTTTCCTTTTTATCGTCCTCTATTCCATTTTAAATGAATTTTAACATTTTGGTTTGTTTCTCAATTTATGTCGTTTCCGAGGTAACAATAATTTCGGTGTTAAAACCTAGTTTTATCGTTCATAAATATGTATAAACATGATTTTGAGTTCATTTAATTGAAAATTTATTAAAAATTTTACTAGAATTGGGTAGTCAGTATATAAGACTAGGGCTGTTCTTTATTATCAGAGAGCACTAGATTCTAATACAACTACTGCTTTACTAGTTTTTTTTAATGGTAACCAAGTGTATAAAGTAAAAATTTTAAAATCTGAAAGAATTTAACCCCTTCCCACACTTAAGATCTTGCAATGCCCTCATTTGCAAGAAATCAGTAACAATTTAAATTATTGAGGGTGATTTGTGTGAAAATGATTAAATTTTTACCAAAGTTTCCAAATATATTGGCATTTGTTTGCTGAATGATAAATGGTGCACATCATTTGTTCATTCCGTCTTGTTGTTATTTCACATATATTTTGCATCTTGTCGTCAAAATTAGTTGCTTTTGCTGAACTTAATGCCAGTCTTTGAAAATGCGTTGTTTTGCCCTGTTGTGTACATAAGATAAACTGCAAACATATATACATGTTTTTGAAGTTTGGTATATTACCCCACATTCAAAAATTTTTAAAATCTAAGAATAAAAGTTAGAAAATTATAAAAACTATTACAATATTAACATAAGTATTAAACATATCAACATTACAAATTACAAAATAAATAAAACTAAGTAGACTAGGGATTATACTGGTACCAATAGGGGTTCCAGGCATAACCATAGGTGCTATAGAATGCTTCGGCAGGGTTATACGTAGGATACGGTGGTTGCATCTCTATAGACCAGGGAGGGAATATGGGTTTTAGTGTAGGAATATAGTTTCTACCTATATGTTGGCAATGAGCTATGATTTGGTTCTGATGAACTTGCCAATCTTCAAATGCTCTCTGTCTAGCATTTTCGTACTCCTGTGAAGCTATAAACCTTTGCATTTCTTGCATTTCATTTCCCCCTCCTACATTACCTTGCTGTTGGTTTCTCTCAACCTGTGGATGTCTACCATGATATTGTACTACGGCGTTATTTCGCCTCTTCAAAACTTTCGCACCATGGTATACATTTAAACCTATAGTATCGCGGGGTTCTGGTTCTTCTACTAATAATCCCCCCCGACTTATATCCACACCGAGATATTCAGCAATCAAAGTAATAAAAATACCACCTCCTATTATGCTATGCGGTCTCATCCCCCTAACCATAGCTGATAAATAATAACCCACACAATACGGTATACTTACAGCGCTTTGTGGGTCTCGAATACACATATGTTAAAACAAATCCTGTTCATTTACCTTTTCCTTGTTCTTACCCCTTTGTGTAATCGAATTAGCTAAAAACCTATGAATTACTCTTAATTCAGCTCTATCTATATCCAAATAAGAGTAATTTCCCCCATTTAAATGGTGATGGCTTGTCATTTGACTCCACACACCGTGTGTATCAAAATTTTCATCTATCTTTCTACCATTTAGTATCAACCCTCTACAATCGGCAGATGCTAACTCCTCAGGCGTATATATACGTAAAGCCTGAGCCATATCTAGTAAATACATGTGGCGCATCGAACCTCCTAACAAAAATCTAATAAAAGATCGATCGGTTAAACTAGCTACCCGATCATTCAACTCTATACTACACAACAATTCTTCACACCATACTTTATATACAGGTCTACGCATGGTGAATAAACGTACCCAGTTATTAAAAGTAGAATTACCATACCTCTGTGCAAGTAATTCCCTAATTGGCCCGGCCAATTCTATAGCTTCTAAGGGTCCCCATTCTATGACCCTAGGTACCTCAACAACTTTAGAATGAAGAGTATGCAACCCCCTTTGATACTTTGGATAATCTATCCAAAGTCTGTCAAATCTCAGGTTCGGGTGCAAATCTTTCAAGTGCATATGTCATGACTGGATGCGGTATATCTTGCTTGTAGTAGTTATCCACCTCCTGTTGTTCCGCATTCTCAGCAGGAGCATTGCGAGCTTGGGATGAAGATTCACCCCTTTCAGTCTGCAAAACACATCAAACACAATTTTTGTGCATCCAAATATGCATTAGTGTCAGCAAAATCATCAATCAAAATAATTACAATGACATGATCAATTTATATCAAACTTAAGCTCATTTTCATATTTTCATCAAATCTACACTTTTTCAAATAAGCATATACGAAAACGTTCGCCAAGTTCATAAGCATTCAACTCAAATAACATGTCAAAATAATCATTACTAGCAATTAAACAAGTTTCAAATGGCATTATCTCTCAAAAATCAAGTTCATTAATTTTTAGACTTGAAAAAGTCCACTTTAATTCTCAAAATCATGTTTAGGCTCAAAGTTTGGATCATTTAACTACCTAAACATGTTACACTACTTAATTTAGCAACAATTCATGACAAAAATCGGCCATAACTTGTTTATATCAAAAAGCCCCAAATTTGCTCAAGAACACAAACCCTAGATTACTCAAAATTTGAAGTTTAAGGCTTCTAATCATGTTAAATAGCATCAATCTAGGTTATACAAGCATAATACATAAACAATTTAAGCATAATTACACTAAAAAGCATCAAAATCAAATTGGGGAAAAAATTGCTCAAGAACACTAATTTTCGGATTAAATGGTGTTTAGGTGTAGAAATTTACCGTTTTTATTGAGTAATTCCTCGATAGCATCCTTCTCAACATGATTTTAGTAAAAGATTTGATGATTAACGGTTAAAAATTGTGATTTTGGGGTGTATTTTTCGGGTTTTTCGTGGAGGTTTTTCGCAGTATTTTTCTTTGAGTGTTGTGTGGACTGAGCTGTTCCAGCTCTTATTTTTTTTCTTTAATTCGATCATCCCGCGACTCGCGGTGTTTAAAGCTTCAAACTCCGCGAGTCGCGGAGTTTGCTTTTTTTTTTTTTTTTTTTTTTTTTTTTTTCTTTAACTTATAAAACAATTAAGTAATTAATTTTTAAAATTTTGTTTCCCTTGTTATTTAGGACGAGGTCGTTTCGGATCATTGTCCTAGTCCGTTCCTCGACAAAATTTTAAAATTTTTCTTTTTGTAGCGATTGTTTTAAAAGCTAAGATTTTTGGTTTTTTAATGTTTTTGGCATACTTTAATTCAATAAGATTAAAAATAATGATAATAAAAGTTCTCGTCCCTCCCTCGGGTAAAGCAATTTCGGTTCAACGACCTAGTCTTCAACTTACGACGAATTTTAAAAATCATATTTTTAACTTAATGAGATAAAGTAAATTTTTGTTTTTAAATTCACACAATTTAAATATAAAATTCAAAATTAATATTAAAAATTCACACCAAACCTAAAAATTGAAATGCATAAAATTAAAAATTCATATTTTAAAAATTAAAAATTTATACCAAACTTAATTTAAAAATTCATATTATAAATTTACACCAAACTTATATTAATTTTTCAAATATTTACAATTTTAAATATATTGTTTTTACAAAGTTTACAATATTAATTTAAGATTTATATATTAATTTTAAAAACATGGTAAAAATAAAATTAAAAATCTTTTTGGCTTTTTATCCCACTTTAATCAATCAAATATTATCAAAAATATGCGCCCCTCTTTTCGGTAAAGTAATTTCGGTTCCAAGACCTAATTTAACTCATGACGAATTTTTGAAATATTTTGGGTTGATTGATTAAAGATATTTATACCTTAAGAATAAACGTTAAATTTCGCAGTGATGTAATAAATTTTTTTGAATGATATCAATAATTTCGGTCGCCAAACCTAATTTTATTCAATACCGATTTAATACTTTATAGCGAACAAATTAGCGTTTATTATCAAAAGGTTAAAAATAAAAATAAAAATAAAGACTGTACAGACTTACCTGTGAGATAGTATTCTTAGTTATATGATCTATCACATTCATAAGATAGTCGGTTTAATTGGTTTTCCATAGCTACATAGGCGTAACCTCGAGCATTCAGTGTCTTTTCTTCTAAACATATGAACGGTCCGTCTCTGCATAAAGTAACAAATTTGGTATTTGAATAGGTTTGATTATTTGAACATTTACCTCCATGTGACCATTTTCCGCATTTGTGACATCTTTCTAGGTGTCGTGCTCTTCTTTTCGCTGCGGATTTTGATTTTCCTTTACCAAATTGTAACTTATTATCTTTGCATCTGGATTCTTTTCTAACTCCGTCCATTCTTTCTCTGATTACTGATACTATTTCACTCGGAAGTGTGTCATTATTACGTTTAGTGATCAAAGCGTGTAGCATTAGACCATGGTTTAGTTCACAGGCAGTCTTCATTTTGTAAAACCCTAAAAAAATAAAAATTCAGAATGGGGGGAGAAGGCTAGTTCTTTAGGGTCTGCTAGGGAAAGACCATTCGGGTTTCATTTTCGAGAACTACGCGAAAACAGACAATCTAACTCTAACAGAAGTACATATTATCCCTTAAAGACTTGATTCTCCCCACACTTAGTTAGCTGTGGTGTCGAAATTGTGATTAACTTCGTTGTCGACTTCCATTGGACCATGTATGTAATGTTTAACTCTGTGACCATTAACTTTAAATTCAATCCCTTTTGAATTTATTAATTCTATGATTCCATATGGGAAAACTCTTTTGACTATGAATGGTCCAGACCATCTTGATTTCAATTTTCCAGGAAATAGCTTGAATCGTGAATTGAAAAGAAGAACTATGTCTCCTTCTTTAAATTCTTTTGAACTTCTGATTCTTTTATCATGCCATTTCTTCGTTCTTTCCTTATAGATTAATGAATTATCGTATGCTTCATGTCTTAATTCTTCTAATTCATTTAGTTGACTTAATCGTAGACGTCCGACTTCATGTAAATCAAGATTTCATGTCTTCAAAGCCCAAAATGCTTTGTGTTCAATTTCTACTGGAAGATGACATGCTTTTCCATAAACAAGTCTAAAAGGTGTGGTTCCAATTGGAGTTTTGTAGGCTGTTCTAAAAGCGCAGAGTGCATCCTCCAATTTAATGGACCATTCCTTCGGATTTGATTCTACGGTTTTCTCTAGAATACGTTTTAAGGCTCAGTTGGTATTTTCAACTTGTCCACTTGTTTGTGGATGATATGCGGTGGAGATTTTATGAGTTACTCCATATCTTTTAAGAACTTTCTCAAGTTGATTATTACAGAAATGAGTACCCCTATCACTTATTAAAGCTTTCGGTGTTCCAAACCTTGCAAAAAGACGTTTTAAAAAGTTGACTACAACTCGTGCATCGTTAGTTGGGAGAGCTTGTGCTTCCGCCCATTTAGATACATAATCAATGACTACGAGAATATAGAGATTATTATGAGATTTTGGAAATGGACCCATAAAGTCAATACCCCAAATGTCAAATACTTCACATATTTGGATGACATTTTGTGGCATTTCATCACGTTGACTTATTTTTCCGGCCCTTTGACAAGTATCACAGGATTTGCAAAGAAGGTGTGCGTCTTTGTAAATTGTAGGCCAATAGAATCCAGAATCATAAACTTTTCTTGCTGTTAGTTGAGGCCCATAATGCCCTCCTGTTGGTCCTGTGTGACAATGGTTTAATATTTTACTGGCTTCATTTCCAAATACACATCAGCGTATTATTCCATCGGGACAACTGTTAAACAGATGTGGATCTTCCCAAAAATAGTGTTTTATATCACTGAAGAATTTCTTTCGTCTTTGGTACGATAATCCTTTTTCAAGGAATCCACAAACTAAATAGTTTGCATAGTCTGCAAACCATGGAATTTCTTTATAATCTATCTTCAATAGATATTCATCAGGAAAGTTGTCTTGTATGGCCGATTCATTTAGTACTTCTAATTCAGGATTTTCAAGACGAGAAAGATGATCCGCGGCGAGATTTTCTGCTCCTCTTTTATCTCGGATTTCAATATCAAACTCTTGTAAGAGTAAGATCCAACGGATTAATCTTGGTTTAGCATCTTGTTTTGAAAATATGTATCTAAGAGCAGAATGGTCGGTATAGACCACCGTTTTTGCTAGAACGAGATATGATCGAAATTTGTCAAAAGCAAAGACAATAGCAAGGAGTTCTTTTTCAGTAGTTGTATAGTTCGTTTGTGCTCCTTGTAACGTCTTACTAGCATAATATATAGGTTGAAATCGTTTTTCAATCCTTTGTCCTAAAACGGCTCCCATTGCAAAATCACTTGCATCGCACATTAGTTCAAATGGTAGATTCCAATTTGGTGTTATCATGATCGGCGCATTAGTGAGTTTCTCTTTAATAATATTAAAAGATTTGATACACTCATCGGAAAAGATGAATGGAGCATCCTTTTCTAGGAGTTTATTCATAGGAGTGGCAATTTTAGAAAAATCTTTTATGAAACGTCGGTAAAAACCGGCATGCCCTAGAAAACTCCTAACTCCTCTAACATTGGTGGGATGTGGAAGTTTAGCAATTACATCTACTTTAGCTCTATCCACTTCAATTCCTTCTTTTGAAATTTTATGTCCAAGAACGATGCCTTCTTTAACCATGAAATGGCATTTCTCCCAATTAAGAAATAGATTTGATTGTTCGCATCTAATAAGCATTCGTTCTAGATTAACTAGACATGATTCAAATGTATCACCGAAGACTGAAAAGTCATCCATGAATACTTCCATGCATTCTTCTATCATGTCGTGAAAAATCGCCATCATCCACCTTTGAAAGGTTGCAGGGGCGTTGCAAAGTCCAAATGGCATGCGTTTGTAAGCAAAAGTACCATAAGGGCACGTGAATGTGATTTTCTCTTGATCTTCGGGTGCTATTGGAATTTGAAAATATCCGGAAAATCCATCTAGAAAACAATAGTAACTATTTCCGGCTAATCTTTCCAACATTTGATCTATGAAAGGTAAGGGAAAGTGATCCTTTCTGGTGGCGTCATTTAATTTTCTATAATCAATACATACACACCATCCTGTTACAGTCCTAGTAGGAATAAGTTCATTTTTCTCATTTGTAATGACAGTCATGCCACCCTTCTTAGGTACGCATTGAACTGGGCTTACCCATGGACTATCAGAGATTGGATATATCAAACCTGCATCTAGCAGTTTAATAATCTCTTTCTTAACTACATCTTGCATATTAGGATTTAGTCTTCGTTGGCGTTGCACATACATTTTATGACATTCATCCATAAGGATTTTATGTGTGCAATACGAAGGACTTATTCCTTTAATATCATGAATCTTCAATGCAATGGCTGGTTTATGAGCTTTCAACACAGAAATGAGTTGTGATTTCTCATTTTCAGTAAGAGAAGACGATATTATTACAGGTAATTCAGATTCACCATGTAAATAAGCGTATTCCAAATGGTTTGGAAGTGGCTTTAACTCTAATTTCGGAGGTTCTTCTATCGATGATTTGTATCGATATCTGTCTTCTTCTTTTAGCATTTGAATTTCTTCTGTTGTTGGTTCATATCCATTAGCTATAAGTGTAGCTAACATTTCAGCTTCATCAATTGGTTCATTACCTTCTCCTAAAGAACATTCTCCTGTTCCTTGTAATTCTAGAAATTCTTCTAATAATTCTGCATGTGCATCTATAGTTTGAATATAATAACATGTATCATCTGCAGATTGTGGTTGTTGCATTGCTCTATCAACTGAAAAGGTAATACTCTCATCCTCTATACTTAGGGTCAATTTCTTACCGAACACGTCTATCATTGCTTTAGCCGTGTTTAAGAATGGTCTTCCTAATATGAGAGGAACTTGAGAATCTTCTTCCATGTCCAAAACAACAAAATCTACTGGAAATACTAAAGTACCAACTTTAACTAGCTTGTTCTCCATTATCCCTCTAGGATATTTTATTGATCTATCGGCTAGTTGTATGCTTATTCTTGTTGGTTTCAATTCTCCAAGGTCTAGTTTAGCGTATAGTGAATACGGCATTAGATTTATACTAGCACCTAAGTCTGCCAATGCTTCTATTGAACTAAGACTACCCAGAAAACATGGAATTGTGAAACTTCCTGGATCAGATAGTTTTTCTAGTATCTTATTCAACAGCACTGCTGAACAATTAGCATTCATGGTAACAGCCGAGAGTTCTTCCATTTTCTTTCTATTTGAGATTAGATCTTTCAAGAATTTAGCATATCTAGGCATTCCTGAAATCACATCAATGAAAGGAAGATTTACATTTATCTGTTTAAATATATCCAAGAATTTGGATTGCTCGGCTTCAAGTTTCTCTTTCTTCATTTTACTCGGGTAAGGAAGTGGGGGTTGGTATGGTTTAACATAAGGTTTAGCCTTAACTGTGTTATCTTCATTGACCTTTTCAACTACCGGTTCTTTTTCCTTATCTTGATCAGGTTGTGGTTCTTGTGGAGTAGGAATAGCTTCATCAGAAGTTACAGGTATTTCAGGTGGTTTAAGTGTTGTACCACTTCTTGCGGTAATGGCTTTAGCTGTTTCATTCCGGGGGTTAGCATTTGTATCACTAGGTAGACTTCCCGGTTTTCTTTCACCTATTAACCTTGCTAGGTTACTTACTTCTTGTTCCAGATTTTGAATAGAAGTTTGTTGATTTCTAAATGCTTGAGCATTTTGTTCATTAGTTTGTTTTTGAGATGTGAAAAACTGCGTTTGAGTTTCAACTAGCTTTGTCATCATATCTTCTAAATTTGGCTTTTTATCATCGGTTTGTTGTGGTGGTTTGTTTTGAAAATTAGGTCTTTGCTGGTTGTAAGTATTATTGGATACTTGTTGATTGCTAGGACCTTGTTGGTTGTTGTATGGAATATTTCGGTTATAATTCTGGTTTTGATTGTAAATTGGTCTTGGTGGTTGATAATTATTCTGATAATTATTTCCAGGCCTTTGGTTTATGTATGAAATATTCTTTCTTTATTCTATTGTTAATTCAATACTGAGACAATCTTTTGTCAAATGTGGTCCTCCACACTGCTCACAACTAATTCGTATTGAGTGAATATCTTTAGTCATCTTTTCCATTCGTCTCTCCACAACATCTATCTTTGCGGAAATGGAATCTAAGTCATGGCTAGAATCGGCTCTAGCTGCTTTAGATGATCTAACGATATCTTTTTCTTGGTGCCACTCATGTGAGTGGGAAGCAGTGTTATCAATAATTTTGTAAGCATCAGTTTCGGTTTTCTTCATAATAGAACCACCAGCTACTATATCTATGTCTTTCCTTGTAGTGATGTCGCATCCTTGGTAGAATATTTGTACTATTTGACAGGTGTCTAAACCATGTTGCGGACATCCTCTTAACAACTTTCCATATCTTGTCCACGCCTCATATAGAGTTTCATTTGGCTTCTGTGTAAACGTAACAATTTCTGCTTGAAGTCTTACGGATTTAGATGCCGGAAAGAATTGTTTAAGAAATTTGTCAACTAAAACGTCCCATGTATCAATCGCCCCTTCAGGTAACGATTCCAACCAATCTTTGGCTTCTCCCTTTAAAGTCCAGGGAAATAACATGAGATATATCTGTTCATCCTCCACTTCTCGGATTTTAAATAGTGTGCAGATCCTATTAAAGGTACGTAGATGTTCATTTGGATCTTCCTTCGCTGCACCACTAAATTGGCATTGATTTGTCACCATGTGTAGAATTTGTCCTTTGATTTCAAAATCTGGCGCATTAATGTCTGGATGCGTAATTGCGTGACCTTGGCCAGTGCGTTTAGCTCTCATTCGGTCTTCCATACTTAAAGGTTCCAGATTCTCCATAATTGAATTTGTTGAATCGGAATCACTAGAGGATTCTGATTTAATGGTTCGTTCCTCAACAATCTCTGTTTGAATGATTGGTGGTTCCGGAGGAAAGTTTAGTGGTTCAGGATCTATGAATTGTTCCTGAATATTCTCCGGATTCTCAATTGTGAGGTCGTGTTCAAAAAATGGATTATCGAAAATTTGAACTGGAGTACTTGGTCGACTGGATGACGATTCTAAAGAAAAATCAACGGCAGTAATATTTGCTAAATGTCTTAATCTAGTTACAGGTGGTGAACGTACAAAAGGTGGTGAACGTCTTGCTCGGTGCATTCACTGAATATCCTATTAGTTTTTAAAAGGAAAGAAAAATTATAATAAGTTATCCAATCATTAGACTTTTCTGATTTTGCTCACGTTTCGAATAGCCAAAAGATGCAGCAGAGGGGCAGGATTCGTTTGGTCTCAATATAATTGAGGACTGTTTGGCTCCAATAACCCGGTCCACGTACAAATCCAACTATTACTACGAACCAGAAAATTTTGATGTCTATTAATTTAACCACTTAAAATAAATTTTCGTAATTTTAAGAAATTTAGATAAGAAGTAGAATAAAAATCTATGTCCTAAAACTAGAATAGCGAGAAATAAGAAAGAAAAAGAGTTCGTCGAAAAAGGTCGAAAAAGAAAAATGGTTGAAAAATAAAAGGTGACGGAAAAAAATAAAAGAAACTTATAAAACTTAAAACACTTGACTAACCTAACCTTATTACTACAACTAACTTAAAATTATAATCGCAAATAGAGATTACTAATTGGAATGATAATTGATACATAGGTAAAAGTCATCTAAAAATATTAAAGCTTACAGGAAAAACTAAATCCCAAATGGAAATAACTTAAAAAGAATCTAAAACTTAAAAAGGCGTCGCAAAATTCTAAAGCACCTAAATCTTAGTCTAAAGAAAAAGCACTTAAGGGATTCTACGGCAAAGCCTAAAAATCTAGAAGTAAAAATAACTATGGCAAAAACTAAGTTTAAAACTAAATATGAGCTAAAAATACAAATATTACGTTAAAACGATTAGAAAGGGACAAAATATAAAAATATACAAAAAGTTGTAAAAAGTACAATTTTTTTATAAAAATATTATTTTTATATTATTTATTTTATAAAACTATTAATTTTACAATTTAATTAAACTAATTAAACAAAATATTAATAAAAACTAAAATACATATTTAATTAAAACCTAATTAGGGTTTTATATTAATAATTATAATAATAATTCGTAATTAATGCCTGATTAGGGTTCTGTCGGCGTGTCAGGTTATCTCCGCGAGTCGCGGTATTTCAAACAGCAAACCCCGCGAGTTGCGGGGTTCTAGTTTTCAACTCTGGAACAGTTTTTTATTTTACGCATTTTTTTTATGTTTTCTAATTTTCTGTTTTTATATAAATAAAATATATTTAAATAAAACTTATATTTTTATAAACTAAAAATAAAAATAAAGAAACTTATAAAACTTTTAAGAAACTCTTAAAAATATATAAATTTTTGTTTTTCTTTTTATATTTTCGAATATTTAAAACGTACTTTTATAAAAACGAATTTTAATAAAAGTAAAATAAATTTTTTTTTTCTATTAGCGTTGCGCTTTCGGCGTTTAAGAGAGTTCCCCGGCAGCGGCGCCAAAAATACTTGATGTTTGCAGCGGGGTATACGAAATAGCTTATATTTTTACAGGAAGAACTATTAAATACGATACATTTTTACACAAGATATTTATTTATTTAGAGAATGGATATACTTAAACCTTGCTACAACACTTATAGGCAGTGTACCTAATCGTACAGTAGTGTAGTTTTTAGTAAGTCCGGTTCGTTCCACAGGGAATCTTTTTAAACAAAGCTTAACGCTATATTAGTTTACTTTTATAAAAATATAAATATATATATAAGTAATATTATTATTATAAAGGGGGGTTTTTACCGTTTAATGACCGGTTTGTCGATTTTAAAACTTTAGACGCAGTTAAAACCAAATGTAAAATAATAAATATAAGTACAAGACTTAAATTAAAGCGTAAAGTAAATAACAATAATGAAATTGCGAATAATAAAAGTGCGATAAAATAAACTTGCGATAATTAAAAAGTACGATAATTAAAAGTGCAATTAAATACAATAACAATAAAAATGCGATAATTAGAAGTGCAATTAAATATAAAATAAAGGAAATTAAATATGAAATAAAAGAATTATGCTTATTTAAACTTCCGAAATGTGGTGTTTGACGTGTTGATTTTAGTTTTATGCCCATGGGTTAATTGTCCTTTGTCCTGGATTATTTAATATGTCCGTCTGGTTTTTGTCCATAACAGTCCATCAGTCATAAATATAAAGTGCGAGTGTCCTCGTCAAATTATCCTTATACCCGAAGTTAAATATTCCAACTAATTGGGGACTTAAACTGTAACAAGATTTTAATACTTTGTTTAATAATTACACCAGGATGTCGACTGAGTGTAACCCAAGGTTTTAATATTTTGTTATCAATTATACCAAGTGTCCTTGTACATAATTTCACCCCTGTTTTAATTATTCTAGTGGCTATTAATCCATTCCCGTGTCCGGTTAAATGAACGATTATTCGTACATATAAATACCCCGCCCATCGTGTCCGATTGAGTGTATATGGTAATTTATAGGGACGCCCAATTGTAAATCTTTATATTAACATTAACAAACTATCATTTAGTTAAACAAATATAAAGCCCATTAATAGCTCATAGTCTAATTTCCACAAGTGTCGCTCTTTTGTCCAAACCCCAATTATGGTACAAAGCTCAATTACCCAATTTTAGTAATTAGCCCAACATCATGATTACTTCGGATTAAATAAGCATAATAATAACTTAGCTACGAGACATTAAATTAAAAAGGTTGAACATAACTTACAATGATTAAAAATAGCGTAGCGTTACACGGAAAGAATTTCGACTTACACCCTTACAATATTCGCTAACATACCCTTATTATTAGGATTTAAAATTAAAATTAAAATTAAAATATAAATTATATATATATATATATATTTACGTATATATTGATAGAGAGATGGATATATGATGATGAAAAATGCTTAGAATTCGGTTGCTTTTATAGGGAGTTTCAAAACTTGGGGCTCCGCGACTCGCGGCATTTTTGGCCTTCAAACTCCGCGAGTAGCGGAGTTTGTAAATACAGCTCACCAGCTTTTGGAGTCTTTCTTGCCGACGATTTATTTATAAATATAATATATATATAATTAATATAATTAATTATATATTATATTATATTTATATACATAGTTAACTTGTAATTTTTAGTCCGTTGCGTTGAGCGTTGAGAGTTGACTCTGGTCCCGGTTCCGGATTTTCGAACGTCCTTGCGTACAATTTAATATCTTGTACTTTGCGTTTTGAATCTTGTACTCTTGTAATTTCGAGACGTTTCTTATCAATAATTGGAACCTCTTGGATTGTATTTTGTACTTTTGAGTTTTTTGGTCGTTTGCGTCTTCAATTCGTCGAATCTGTCTTTTGTCTTCACCTTTTATTATTTAAACGAATATCACTTGTAAATAGAACAATTGCAACTAAAAGCTTATCTTTCTTGAGGAATAATGCTATGAAATATATGTTTGTTTTTAGCATTATCACGTATTATTCCATCTGGACAACTTTTAAACAAATGTGGATCTTCCCAGAAATAGTGTTTTATATCACTGAAGAATTTCTTTCATTTTTGGTACGATAATCCTTTTTCAAGGAATCCACATACTAAGTAGTTTGCGTAGTCTGCAAATCATGGAATTTCATTATAATCTATCTTCAATAGATATTCATCAGGAAAGTTGTCTTGTATAGCCGATTCATTTAGAACTTCTAATTCGGGATTTTCAAGACGAGAAAGATGATCAGCGGCGAGATTTTCTGCTCCTCTTTTATCTCGGATTTCAATATCGAACTCTTGTAAGAGTAAGATCCAACGAATTAATCTTGGTTTAGCATCTTGTTTCGAAAATAGGTATCTAAGAGCAGAATGGTCAGTATAGACCACCGTTTTTGCTAGAACGAGATATGAACGAAATTTGTCAAAAGCAAAGACAATAGCAAGGAGTTCTTTTTCAGTAGTTATGTAATTCGTTTGTGCTCCTTGTAACGTCTTACTAGCATAATATATAGGTTGAAATCTTTTTTCAATCCTTTGTCCTAAAACGGCTCCCATTGCAAAATCACTTGCATCGCACATTAGTTCAAACGGTAGATTCCAATTTGGTGTTATCATGATCGGCGCATTAGTGAGTTTCTCTTTAAGAATATTAAAAGATTTGATGCATTCATCTGAAAAGATGAATGGAGCATTCTTTTCTAGGAGTTTATTCATAGGAGTGGCAATTTTAGAAAAATCTTTTATGAAACGTCGGTAAAAACCGGCATGCCCTAGAAAACTCCTAACTCCTCTAACATTGGTGGGATGTGGAAGTTTAGCAATTACATCTACTTTAGCTCTATCCACTTCAATTCCTTCCTTTGAGATTTTATGTCCAAGAACGATGCCTTCTTTAACCATGAAATGGCATTTCTCCCAATTAAGAACTAGATTTGATTGTTCGCATCTAATAAGCATTCATTCAAGATTAGCTAGACATGATTCAAAAGTATCACCGAAGACTGAAAAGTCATCCATGAAAACTTCCATGCATTCTTCTATCATGTCGTGAAAAATCGCCATCATGCACCTTTGAAAGGTTGCAGGGGCGTTGCAAAGTCCAAATGGCATGCGTTTGTAAGCAAAAGTACCATAAGGGCACATGAATGTGGTTTTCTCTTGGTCTTCGGGTGCTATTGGAATTTGAAAATATCCGGAAAATCCATCAAGAAAACAATAGTAACTGTTTCCGGCTAATCTTTCCAACATTTGATCAATAAAAGGTAAGGGAAAGTGATCTTTTCTGGTGGCGTCATTTAATTTTCTATAATCAATACACACACGCCATCCTGTTACAGTCCTAGTAGGAATAAGCTCATTTTTTCATTTGTAATGACAGTCATGCCACCCTTCTTAGGCACGCATTGAACTGGGCTTACCCATGGACTATCAGAAATTGGATAAATTAAACCTGCATCTAGCAGTTTAATTATTTATTTTTTAACAACATCTTGCATATTCGGATTTAGTCTTCGTTGGCGTTGCACATACGTTTTATGACCTTCTTCCATAAGGATTTTATGTGTACAATACGAAGGACTTATTCCTTTTATATCATGAATCTTCCATGCAATGGCTGGTTTATGAGCTTTCAACACAGAAATGAGTTGTGATTTCTCATTTTCAGTAAGAGAAGACGATATTATTACAGGTAATTCAGATTCACCATGTAAATAAGCGTATTCCAAATGGTTTGGAAGTGGCTTTAACTCTAATTTCGGAGGTTCTTCTATCGATGATTTATATCGATATCTGTCTTCTTCTTTTAGCATTTGAATTTCTTCTGTTGTTGGTTCATATCCATTAGCTATTAGTGTAGCTAACATTTCAGCTTCATCAATTGGTTCAGTTCCTTCTCCTAAAGAACATTCTCCTGTTCCTTGTAATTCTGGAAATTCTTCTAATAATTCTGCATGTGAATCTATAGTTTGAATATAATAACATGTATCATCTGCAGATTGCGGTTGTTGCATTGCCTTATCAACTGAAAAGGTAAGACTCTCATCCTCTATACTTAGGGTCAATTTCTTACCGAACACGTCTATCATTGCTTTAGCCGTGTTTAAGAATGGTCTTCCTAATATGAGAGGAACTTGAGAATCTTCTTCCATGTCCAGAACAACAAAATCTACTAGAAATACTAAAGTACCAACTTTAACTAGCATGTTCTCCATTATCCCTCTAGGATATTTTATTGATCTATCGGCTAGTTGTATACTTATTCTTATTAGTTTCAATTCTCCAAGGTCTAGTTTAGTGTATAGTGAATACGGTATTAAATTTATACTAGCACCTAAGTCTGCCAATGCTTCTATTGAACTAAGACTACCCAGAAAACATGGAATTGTGAAACTTCCTGGATCAGATAGTTTTTCTGGTATCTTATTCAACAGCACTGCTGAACAATTAGCATTCATAGTAACAGCCGAGAGTTCTTCCATTTTCTTTCTATTCGAGATTAGATCTTTCAGAAATTTAGCATATCTAGGCATTCCTGAAATCACATCAATGAAAGGAAGATTTACATTTATTTGTTTAAACATATCCAAGAATTTGGATTGCTCGGCTTCAAGTTTCTCTTTTTTCATTTTACTCGGGTAAGGAAGTGGTGGTTGGTATGGTTTAACATAAGGTTTAGCCTTAACTGTGTTATCTTCATTAACCTTTTCAACTACCGGTTCTTTTTCCTTATCTTGATCAGGTTGCGGTTCTTGTGGAGTAGGAATAGCTTCATCAGAAGTTACAGGTATTTCAGGTGGTTTAAGTGTTGTACCACTTCTTGTGGTAATGGCTTTAGCTGTTTCATTCCGGGGGTTAGCATTTGTATCACTAGGTAAACTTCCCGGTTTTCTTTCACCTATTAACCTTGCTAGGTTACTTACTTTTTGTTCCAAGTTTTGAATAGAAGCTTGTTGATTTCTAAATGCTTGAGCATTTTGTTCATTAGTTTGTTTTTGAGATGTGAAAAACTGCGTTTGAGTTTCAACTAGCTTCGTCATCATATCTTCTAAATTTGGCTTTTTATCATCGGTTGGTGGTTTGTTTTGAAAATTAGGTCTTTGCTGGTTGTAAGTATTGTTGGATATTTGTTGATTGCTAGGACCTTGTTGGTTGTTGTATGGAATATTTCGATTATAATTCTGGTTTTGATTGTAGATCGGTCTTAGCAGTTGATAATTATTCTGATAATTATTTCCAGGCCTTTGGTTTTGATATGAAACATTCTCCCTTTGTTCCATTGTTAGTTCAATACTGAGACAATCTTTTGTCAAATGTGGTCCTCCACACTGCTCACAACTAATTCGTATTGAGTGTATATCCTTAGTCATCTTTTCCATTCGTCTCTCGACAGCATCTATCTTTGCAGAAATGGAATCTAAGTCATGGCTAGAATCGGCTCTAGTTGCTTTAGATGATCTAACGATATCTTTTTCTTGGTGCCACTCATGTGAGTGGGAAGCAGTGTTATCAATAATTTTGTAAGCATCAGTTTCGGTTTTCTTCATAATAGAACCACCAGCTGCTATATCTATGTCTTTTCTTGTAGTGATGTCACATCCTTGGTAGAATATTTGTACTATTTGACAGATGTCTAAACCATGTTGCGGACATCCTCTTAATAATTTTCCAAATCTTGTCCACGCCTCATATAGAGTTTCATTCGGTTTCTGTGTGAACGTAACAATTTCTCCTTGAAGTCTTATGGCTTTAGATGCTCGAAAGAATTGTTTAAGAAATTTTTCAACTAAAACGTCCCATGTATCAATCGCCCCTTCAGGTAACGATTCCAACCATTCTTTGGCTTCTCCCTTTAAAGTCCAGGGAAATAACATGAGATATATCTGTTCATCCTCAACTTCTCTTATTTTAAATAGTGTGCAGATCCTATTAAAGGTACGAAGATGTTCATTTGGATCTTCCTTCGGTGCACCACTAAATTGGCATTGATTAGTCACCATGTGTAGAATTTGTCCTTTGATTTCATAATCTGGCGCATTAATGTCTGGATGAGTAATTGCATGACCTTGGCCAGTGCGTTTAGCTCTCATTCGGTCTTCCATACTTAAAGGTTCCATTACTTCCATAATTGAATTTGTTGAATCGGAATCACTAGAGGATTCTGATTTAATGGTTCGTTCCTCAACAATCTCTGTTTGAATGATTGGTGGTTCCGGCGGAAAATTTAATGGTTCAGGATCTATGAATTGTCCCTGAATATTCTCCGGATTCTCAATTGTGAGGTCGGGTTCAAAAAATGGATTATCTGAAATTTGAATTGGAGTACTTGGTCGACTGGATGACGATTCTAAAGAAAAATCAACGGCGGTAATATTTGCTAAATGTCTTGATCTAGTTACAGGTGGTGAACGTACAAAAGGTGGTGAACGTCTTGCTCGGTGCATTCACTGAATATCCTATTAGTTTTTAAAAGGAAAGAAAAATTATATAAGTTATCCAATTAATAGACTTTTCTGATTTTGCCCACGTTTCGAATAGCCAAAAGATGCAGCAGAGGGGCAGGATTCGTTTGGTCTCAATATAATTGAGGACTGTTTGGCTCCAATAACCCGGTCCACGTACAAATCCAACTATTACTACGAACCAAAAAATTTTGATGTCTATCAATTTAACCACTTAAAATAAATTTTCGTAATTTTAAGAAATTTAGATAAGAAGTAGAATAAAAATATATGTCCTAAAAACTAGAATAGTGAGAAATAAGAAAGAAAAAGAGCGCGTCGAAAAAGGTAGAAAAAGAAAAAAAATTGAAAAAGGCGTCGAAAAATGAAAAAGAAAAAGAGTGACTTATAAAACTTAAAAACACTCGACTAACCCAACCTTATTACTATCACTAACTTCAAATTATAATCGCAAATTGAGATTACTAATTGGAATGATAATTGATACATAGGTAAAAGGCGTCTAAAAATATTAAAGCTTACAAGTAAAACTATATCCCAAATGGAAATAACTTAAAAAGAAACTAAAACTTAAAAAGGCGTCGCAAAATTCTAAAGCACTTAAATCTTAGTCTAAAGAAAAAGCATTTAAGAGATTTTACGGCAAAGCCTAAAAATCTAGAAGTAAAAATACTATGGCAAAAACTTATTTTTAAAACTAAATATGAGCGAAAAATACAAATATTACGCTAAAACAATTAAAAAGGGACAAAATATAAAAATACACTAAAAGTTGTAAAAAGTACAATTTTTATAAAAATATTATTTTTATATTATTTATTTATTAAAACTATTAATTTTACAATTTAATTAAACTAAATAAACTAAATATACAAATTAAATAAATAAACTAAACTTAATAATAAATTAACAAAACTAATTAGGGTTTAATTAAAAATTAATAATAATAATTACTCCGTAATAAATGCTGATTAGGGTTCTGTCAGGCGCGTCAGGGAGAACTCCGCGAGTTGCGGCTCCACCTGGCAACCAACTCCGTGAGTCGCGGAGATCGAAATTTCAGATGACAGGCTGTTTCGTTTCAGTTTTCGACGTAATTATTATTATTTTTTTTCCGTTTTTAATTTAATTAATATATTTATATAATTTAAATAAAACTTATCTTAAAAAACTAAAATAGAAAAAAAAATACTTTATAATTTTATAAATAAAAATCTTAAAACTAGATTTATATATATATATATATATATATATATATATATATATATATATATATATATATATATATATATATATATTTTCGGTTTTTTTTATGTTTTAATAAAAACAAAATATTTAAATAAAACTTATATTTTTTTATAAAATAAAAATAAAGAAACTTTATAAAACTTAAATATTTAACAAACTCTTAAAAATATTTATATTTTTGTTTTCTTTTTATGTTTTCGAATATTTAAAACGTATTTTTACAAAAGCAAACTAAAAATAAAAATCTTTTTTTTTATATTAGCGTTGTGCTTCAGGATTTTAAGCTAGAAATTGAGTTCCCCGGCAGCGGCGCCAAAAATGCTTGATGTTATGCGAGATGTATATAAAATAGCTTAAATTTTACTAGGAAATACTATTAAATACGATACAATTTTACACAAGATATTTATTTATTTATTGAATGGATATACTTAAACCTTGCTACAACACTTATAGGCAGTGTACCTAATCATACAATAGTGTAGTTTTTAGTAAGTCCGGTTCGTTCCACAGGGAATCTTTTTCACAAAGCTTAACGCTATATTAGTTTTATTTTATAAAAATACAAATATATATATAAGTAATATTATTATTATAAAGGGGGGTTTTTACCGTTTAATGACCGGTTTGTCGATTTTAAAAACTTTAGTTGCAGTTAAAACAAAATGTAAAATATTAAATAAATAAAAGACTTAATTTAAAGCGTAAAGTAAATAACGATA
Source organism: Rutidosis leptorrhynchoides (assembly GCF_046630445.1). Lineage (NCBI taxonomy): Eukaryota > Viridiplantae > Streptophyta > Magnoliopsida > Asterales > Asteraceae > Rutidosis > Rutidosis leptorrhynchoides. The sequence goes on along the minus strand of NC_092341.1, from coordinate 85,876,414 downwards.
ATGAAATTGCGATAAATAAAAGTGCGATAAAATAAACTTGCGATAATTAAAAAGTACGATAATTAAAAGTGCAATTAAATACAATAACAATAAATAAAAGTGCGATAATTAGAAGTGCAATTAAATATAAAATAAAGGAAATTAAATATGAAATAAAAGAATTATGCTTATTTAAACTTCCGTAATCATGATGTTTGACGTGTTGATTTTAGTTTTATGCCCATGGGTTAATTGTCCTTTGTCCTGGATTATTTAATATGTCCGTCTGGTTTTTGTCCATAACAGTCCACCAGTCATAAATATAAAGTGCGAGTGTCCTCGTCAAATTATCCTTATACCCGAAGTTAAATATTTCAACTAATTGGGGACTTAAACTGTAACAAGATTTTAATACTTTGTTTAATAATTACACCAGGATGTCGACTGAGTGTAACCCAAGGTTTTAATACTTTGTTATCAATTATGCCAAGTGTCCTTGTACATAATTTCACCCCTGTTTTAATAATTCTAGTGACTATTAATCCATTCCCGTGTCCGGTTAAATGAACGATTATTCGTACATATAAATACCCCGCCCATCGTGTCCGATCGAGTGTATATGGTTATTTATAGGGACGTCCAATTGTAAATCTTTATATTAACATTAACAAACTATCATTTAGTTAAACAAATATAAAGCCCATTAATAGCCCATAGTCTAATTTCCACAAGTGTCGTTCTTTTGTCCAAACCCCAATTATGGTACAAAGCCCAATTACCCAATTTTAGTAATTAGCCCAACATCATGATTACTTCGTTTTAAATAAGCATAATAATAACTTAGCTACGAGACATTAATGTAAAAAGGTTGAACATAACTTACAATGATTAAAAATAGCGTAGCGTTACACGGACAGAATTTCGACTTACACCCTTACAATATTCGCTAACATACCCTTATTATTAGGATTAAAATTAAAATTAAAATATAAATATAAATATTTATGTATACATATAGAGAAAGAGAGATTTTTTTAGGATCTTTTTACGATCAGAATTCGCTGGCTTTTATAGGAATTTTCGTCCAGGGGGACTCCGCGAGTCGCGTAATTTTTTGCCTTCAAACTCCGCAACTCGCGGAGTTTGAAATTACAGCTCACCCAGCTTTGGCCCTTTGTTTGCCGACGATTTATAAATATATTATAATATATATATTAATTTAAAGAATTAATTATATATTATATTATATTTATATACATAGTTAACTTGTAATTTTTAGTCCGTTGCGTCGAGCGTTGAGAGTTGACTCTGGTCCCGGTTCCGGATTTTCGAACGTCCTTGCGTACAATTTAATATCTTGTACTTTGTGTTTTGAATCTTGTACTCTTGTAATTTTGAGACGTTTCTTATCGATAATTGGAACCTCTTTGATTGTCTTTTGTACTTTTGAGCTTTTTGGTCGTTTGCGTCTTCAATTCGTCGAATCTGTCTTTTGTCTTCATCTTTTTATTATTTAAACGAGAATCACTTGTAAATAGGACAATTGCAACTAAAAGCTTGTCTTTCTTGAGGAATAATGCTATGAAATATATGTTCGTTTTTAGCATTATCAGCTAGATAGACAACCGCACAAAGTCTAAAATTTTAGGACTCAATTTTTTTATAAACCATACTATTGTATTGTATTTTATTTGTATTTGTGTATCGAATTGTTGACTATTTCGATAATTGTGGCATCTACATAAAGAAAATTTTCAAACTGAACTTGTTGAAGTCCTATTTGCTGTCAACCATGTCACAAGAAAGGCTTAATGGATTGGCGATGATAGCTATTGAGAACGATATATTGGAAAGTATTGATTATAAAAAGTTAATCAATAATTCGCTTCTAAAAACGCTAGGAGAGTAGTTTTATTTATATATTAGTTTAAGAATAAAACACTTTAGGATCAAAGGCACTGACAATTTCAGGATTATAACTCAATGGTGTTCTAATTTTTTTTTTCAGTACTACTTATTTTGGATGTTATTTCAGTGATAGTTTACTTTCAAAAAACTACAAATTCAAAAAATATATAGGATTCGAGTGGTTAAATTAGTGATGTTTTATACAATTTAAAAGAAAAACTATGAATTTGAAAAATATATGGGGTCCTGCAGTTTAATTTTGTGGTGTCCTATAAAATCAAAAGAGTATTTTCTACTAAAAATTTTTCAAACTAGTGGTGTCTCGTGACCCCACGGACATACAAATAGATTCTCCACTGATCAAAGGTATATGTTTGGTAGTGACACCCCAACCCTGTGTTTCCTTTACAAACTCACCAGACCCACCCCGAAAGATTTGGGTGCCAAAAAATTACCTCCACCGAGTCCCACACATGTGACAGAAGAAATCACCATCCTACTGCCACAAGAGTTGTAATTTCTTGCCGCAAATGGGGATTGAACTTGCACCATTTTCAGGATCAAGCTTTCACATGGCGGGTTCTAGCTTCGAAGGTACCGGGTACCACTAAGCTACTACTACATTGGTAGAATAAAAGACTTTGTTATGATTTTTTTGAGCTCTTTTTATTTATATCGACAATCATGTAGTAATATTATGTTAGGATCTGTGGGCCGCAACAAGACAAGTGATTTATGTCAATCACTCACCCACAAACGATAAACGAACTAGATAAAGCAAGAACGATAAAATAAATGCATAAAATGACGCAGGAATTTAACGTAGCTATATCCCAACTCCATAACACGGAGAACGGTTTACTCCACAAACGTAACCAGAGAATTTTTACTATGAATTTCGTGAACACAGGTTAAAGGTACATATGATGTATTCATAGAGCCAAAACTAAGACGAATTAGACACAAATGAGGACCCCTAATTGCGTTGCAATTTCCACCCGCCCAAACCATCCTCGCGATCGTAAGAAAGAGAAAAACGGCCGCGAGACCCATCAGCTCAAAAACTTTGATCTTCTGATTGCCTGCTCGCGATGGCGACTACATTAATCCGGTCGCGAGATCTTGTTTACATGCTTCTTCACACACTCTATCAATCTCCCACTTGAAGAAGACTTTAAACAAGCTTCACCAACATGTCAACTATGTTTATTCAAACCCGACAATAACACTAGACTAGCTGATTACCAACTCCTTTTGATAGCGCCGAGTAAGCTACCTGAATCACACCGCACTTCATTTGTTAACCTACGAATCACACCAAAACGCCGTTGAGCGATAATCCAATCTCTTAGTTACTAGCTTGGACAATATCGGTTTCTTTCGCCACCATCTTCGAGAAGATCCGCACTTCGTTTAGCAACCCTGATGAAAGAAAATGATTCATTTACCATGTCGAAAAAATTTGCTTTCAATTCGCCATCGTGCCTGATCTTCAAACCTTGAAGCTCTTATACCACTTGTTAGGATTTGTAGGACCCATCAAGACAAGTGATATTTACCAATCACTCACCACAAATGATAAATAAACTAGCTAAAGAAAGAACGATAAAATAAATGCATAAAACGATACGAGAATTTAACGTGGTGGTTTTGAGGCACATTCGATAGCTCATGGTGGCAATTCTAATGCTAATTCATCTGCTTCAAAACTTGAGTAATCAGTAAATGGTTTGGATTCGACAGCTCTCGATAACAACTTGGGTGCTCATTCATCAAAATCAGAATCTGAGAAATCAGGTAACGGTGAAGAATCAACAGCTCCAAGGAGTACATGTATGAATCCTCCTATGCAGATTGAAGGTATGAGTGAAAGCATCCCATTTCAATTTTATCCCATCCTCACCCACTGTCACTGAAGAAGCAAATCTCTCTTACACAAACCTTGAGAATTCATCCATTCACACAGGGAAAACCACCATATTTGAAAACTTAGATGATCAAGCACATGTATATACCCCAATTATATAATCTACTAGGTCAGGTACTACTATCAATCCACCTTCATCTCTGCTATAGACTGTAGGTGAGACTGATTAGAACAAGCCTTTAACCTCTAGGACATAAACTTGAATTCCAACATTACTGCCACTAAAATGACACCCTTAGCTGGTACAACTCAAGATGTCTCAATCCTGGACACCACTACCAGATCCACAACTCCAACATATATGACTAAGCCAACTAATACCTCTGATGAAAATCCAACTCACTCATCTTCCACCAAAGATTCCTTACACATGCTTTCACGGGCTGCCAATGCATCATTCAGATCTCAGGGTCTAATCAAAAATATGAAAATTGTTAAAGGTACTGATGGTGAGTAATGAAAGCCCAAAGGGGAATCCTCTAAGCCTATAAAGGCTAAGGGGAAGTCACAGGATAAGGGGGCATCAAAGTCAAATGAAAAAGAAGCACAATCTGAGGGGGAGAAACTGTTACAACAATAATGTGAGCCTGCTAAACAAAGAGCTACTAGAGAAGTGAAATTGATAAGAAAGAAACGGGTTGCCAAAAAGAAGACAAATGGATGCAAGACAAGGTTTATTCACTTGGATGATTATGACAATGATGATGATGAAGATATGGATAACATGCCAATTGTCTGATCTTCGGCAATTAGAAGATCAGCAAGAAGGAAAGCATGATCTGATAAACAACCAGAGACTACAGATGTTAATACTCAAAGAAAGAAACAAGAAAAAGTTGCTGGAAAAAGAAAGATGACTCCAGTTAAAGAAGCTACAGAAGATCTCTTAAAAGATGTTGCTGCCAAAGCTAGAATATCAGTGGAGGCTTATCTATAGAAAGTTGAAGATAAAGAAAAGACATCTAAGATTGGATAAGTTGGAAAAACAAATGTTGAAAGAAGAGAGTGAAATGGCTGTGAAAAATAAGTGATCTTGGGTTGTTCTGTGAAAAGAAACGATTATGGGATGATTCAGCTGAACTATGTTACATCAGACCAAAAAAGAGAACAGTGGAGCTTGATTAACTTCATGTTTTGGGATTTATTGAACGGAGGTTCTTTGAAAAATGTCTTAAGCATTATCAAGACTGAAACATCAAAACAGAAGTATTGAGGAAGATTCATATGAAGGTTCATGTATCTTACTAACTGAGATTTCTTGCTGACAAAGATTATGAATCATGTTGCATCATTTATGATCAGGGGAAAAGAATCAGAGTTGAAGAGACAAGTTTGATGTTTAAAGATGAGAACAACAAGAAATTTCCATCTCCAAGACATGTGAAATTTGAAGAACATCTGTTTGTGAAAGATCTTGAAGGTATGTTATTCAAGGATAGAAAAGGAGGAGAATGTTTAATAAAGGTTAATCAATTTAAGAGTTACGCTTAATTAAGGTGAATCAATTCAAGAGTATAGAGACAAGCCATCTGATTGCACTACTTGAAAAGTGCAAGTCTGAACAAACCTTACCATTCGGAAGAAAATTAGTGAAGTATATGTTTGACTGTTTGACTGAAATTGAGAAGAATTCAAGTCTGAGATTCAAGTGTGATGAAATCAAAGAAGAGTATGAGAAGATGAATCTTGAGTTCGAACAGTGAGAATATGGTAGAAGAAAGTGTGATGTAAAACTTGAGTATGTTATAATAGTTAAATAAATGATCAAGTTATCTTTTGAAAAATTTCTAAATGTTTTGACATCATCAGATTAGGGGAGAAGATTGCTAGAAAAAGTGTTATTTAGAATCTGATGAGTCAGAAGTATTTTTGTTAGGTATTATTAAGTCTAGAAAGTAGAAGTTGGGTTTCTGAGTCTGGGTACTATAGACTCCGAAGCATTATGAAGAACACAGACTATGAGAAATATTACAAAGTAAAGATTTAAAGGCTTGATCAATAGGCGTGAAGATAAGAATGAAGAGATTAAGTCAAAATGAATATCTCCGAATAATCATAGAAGATTTGATGTGATTCAATTTTATCTTGTTTCCTTAGTTATTGTAAAATTATTTAGGAAATGAGATCTTTTAGACTTTAGGGGATTATGCTTCCTTAGTATTCAAGTCTAGAAATAGGTGATGTAAATCACATCACAAATCGTTCATTTCACATCTTAATCTCTGTAATCTTGACGAACATTAATGCAATTGTGTGTTCATTGTTTCATCGAGTTATCAGTTAATTTCTGACATCTCGCTAAGAGAGGCAGACCACTACCACATGAGCTACACACAAGGTTATACACACTTTTTAGTTTCTTTTTCTTTCCGAATGGTGAAAAGTGAAATGTATGGAATAAAATGGCCGAATGATCAACATCTATATATAGCTCGTGGACTCAGACCAAGTGAGTGACATACCGGAGTCTTAATCGTTATCTTAGGAATACGTTCTCAGGACAGATGGCGAAATACAGTTGGATGATTGTTGCAATGTTAGAATATTGTAGGGCAGTATATGCTATTAGAAAAATTCTTGGGCCTTGAAGATCCAAAGATGCCGTGTACAAAACAGTAAAGGCAAAAAAACACAGTTGTATAGTTTGACTGATTAATTATTATTAGAACAAATGTACACACTAGTACTTTTCATATGCATTGGATGGTGGATAGATGTAGACGATATTTGGATCTTAGATCAAACGTGAAACCTAGATGAAAGGCGGAAAACAATAACTAGGGTGAATCGAATACGTGTTTCACTTTTTGGGATCAATCTAACCAACACTACGTTGATATAATCGACGCCTAGAGGTTTGTATTAGGTTGGGGTTTGGTCTGGAACTGTAATCACAGAGAATTACGACGGCTAAAGGGTATTGGGTGTGTAACCTAACAATGAAACCCAAAACCCGTATTTATATATAATCACAGTGACCATCGGCCGGTGGTCCGGGACCTACGACCGATGGTGATAGTCCCTCGACTGATGGTCTCTACCATCAGTCGATGGTTTGAGCAGCCAACCAAACTGCTCGAACCATTTCAAGTCATCATATTAAACAATCCAAACACAATGTATTAATGACGTAATCCTTACACGACTGAGATAGATAATACAAAACGAATAGAACTCATTACAAAATAGAACTTGGGATTATGCACCAACAAACTCCCCCTAAGACCTAGTTCTATATCAAAAATCTTCAGTCGTCATTCAATTCATTCATACGGATCGATCACCATATTGTTCAAGTAACACAGCTTAGCTACTTTCACATACTGTTCTGCTTGCACCTTATTCTCGAGTCGATAGAGCATACGATTATAATACAATGTAAAAATATCAGCCTCGATACAGTTTTGCAGCCAAATCGGATCCAATACACGAATGCATTCAATATCATTCTCATTCACCTTATCCAAAACAATCACAGCTTCCTCAGAACGATCATCATAAAACCACCATCTGAATATCTGACTCCAATTTTGCGGAAATTTCCTCAATGGTACCTTCTTCATAGTCTTTGCCCGCTTGTACTTCACAATTCTTCGAGATTCACCAGTTCTAGGATTAACTTTGAAACTGATCCTAGGAAACTGTGGCCTAAAACCTTCCCAATTCTTTGAATTAAAAGCTATTCGAATCTTCTTCACCAGCAACGAAGATCGATCGTTCATTCCACAATACATCATTCTCAACCTCACAATCTGCATTAGCTCAAAGTACGGTAGTGACTTGAATTCGTGACCATGTTTGAAATAATCAACACCAAACTCTCGCTTAACTGCAAACATGTTGAATTCTTTAATGTAAGCCCAGGCTAGAATTCTCCCTTTCGCACTCTTTCTCAGATTAATCATCTTCAAATATTTCGGCTCAAGCTTCGGTTTCTCACAATACTTTCTAATCCTCAAGATATCTCTCCAATCAACTTCCAACTTTTCAGTTCTTTCCTTGTGATATTTGACAGGCAAAAATCCTTCAGGCAGGACTTCAGTTCATTTTTTCTCTTTACACTTCCTATCCAAAAGTTCATCATTTGTTCTAAACAACTCCTCAAAACCAGGAAGATCCGCATTCTTATCATTTTTATATGTAGGAAAATCTTCATGAGTAACATCCTCAACTAAATCATCTAAATCTCTATCACTAAAATCCTCTGTAATCTCAGTGCCAAAAGAATCATACTCAGATGGAGAATCGTCGGACTGTGCGTCAGCAGCTTTAGCTTCCTCTTGCTCTAGACGCACCAGTTCGTCCAGCTCTTCTCTAGAGAGGTTGTGAGGAATCTCTCCCTCTTCTAGTTCATCATAAACAACAAAATGCTTGAGCTCATCCTATTTAGAAAAGAAATCACTAAAACTATAATCAATTTTAAGAGGAATTACTGACAGTGCTGTAGCTTTGGAGGAACCAGGTGCCTCCACCATTCGATTATCAGTCTCATCCTCAGGCATCTCAACCAGATCAAACTTCTCTTCCCATGCAGTCATCTTAGCCAGAGCTGATGCAGCCAACACCTTAGCTTGAGTAGCTTCTCATTTCGCATCAGTTAATAACAATGATTGATCACCAAATTTTCTTTGCAACAAGTCAACTTGCAACGATATCCTTGTAACATCTTCAGACTTAACACGATTCTCCTCCTTCAACTGCTCAATCTTCTCATCCATTTCCTTCCTAATTCTCAAATTATCAGCCATAGCTTGAACATACAAATCATTCAAATTGCGAAGAGTCGAGGAACTAACACCTCCTTTTGTTCCAGCATGAATCGGAGCTTTCGGAGTAGGCGTAGAAACAGTCTCTTGGGAGACTTGTTGAACCACAGGTGGTGACTGTTGCATTGAAGGACGTTGTTGTTGTTATTGTTGTTGTTGTTGTGAAGTTTGTTGTCCTTGAGTCTGCGGTATCGGTGTCACTGGTTGAGTTCCAGCCGAAGATCCACCAGCATCTTTGTAAACCAACTTGAACCTTCTTTTCAACTTTATCTTTGTTGAAACCTGAGAACTCTCATCTTCAACCATTCTTCTTTTTGATCCCCTTGAAGCTTCTTCAACACCAACATTTGGATTAACATCGCCAATCTCATCAACTAATCCACCAGCACCTGACCCACCAGCTGCTTGAGTATTCACTGGTCGTTCTACTTCTTCATCACTATTTGCTACCTCAAAATCAGGCTCTCGATCAGATAGGCTATTTTCATTTCTCCACTTCTTCCCTGGAGGACACTGATAAGATTCTTTTGCAAGATGACACACAAGCTTACCATCATTAGCACTATTCATCTGATTCAGTTGAATGAACGTAAGATCTGTCATATGCTTCAACTCAATGATGTCTTTTCTCAATCTAGGCAAATCAACAGTTTGACGATTGATCATAATTTGTAAGAACCTCGGATAAATCAGATATGACTTGCTCGTCACATTCTCCACCAGTAGATCAAAGATAACTCCTGAGAAATTGAAATCAGCCTTCAAAACCAAAGCAGCAAACATTCCTTGATAGATCTCGCTCAGTTCATCAAATCCTCCTTGCAATGGGCTTAAGCACCTCAGCACAACAAGTGACAGATATCTATACGGTGGAGTGAATCCACTTCTTTTAATCGTTGCCCTCGTGATATCACCAGCATATTTGCATCTTAGCACACATCCAGTAATCTTTGTCTTTGACAGCTTCTTCGGCATGTTCTCATCATCCTCGAATAAGAAAGTGTTTCGAACGTATCTTCAGATATCTTAATCTCCTGACCACAAACAGTACTGACAATAACCTTCCTGTCATCTTCGATCTCAACCCTTGCATGTTCCCAGAACTCTCTCTAATGTGAGTAATAAGTAGTACAGGGCATAGAGATAGCAGCAAATACTTTTGAACGTTTCAGAAACTCAATTACACCCTTGTACTTACCAGCATTAGGACCTTTCTCATTTAGACATGCAGTGAGATTGGAACCACTGTTAGCTTTCAATCCTGGAAGATCAATAGAAAACAGACCCCCCGAAGACTCAGTATCAGATTCATGAGCAATGTTTTCTGGATCAGCTTGAACACCTGACATTATGAAAATAACTGCAAACACAATTCAAATCAGCACAGAGTATTCATGACATATTTAGACATCACATGGTGATCCTAACAGAATATATTACATCATTAAATCTATGATACCAAAGTCACAATAACCTGTTCGAAGTACGATTATTACAGACATAGAATAGTGTATCAATGCTAACAGACTAGCATCATCAAATTACTTACAAAGCTGAAAATACATAATAACAAAGACAAACACAGAAATATAAACTCAGAAACACTTATCCCACAATGGGATTCTCTGGCACTAGCTTTTCCTCATATTGAACCACACCAAGTTTCTCAAACACATTATGCAATAAGGCTGCATACGGAAATGGTTCTTCCATCTCAAGAAAATATTTCATCACATGAATGAGAAAGTGGCCCATATTCACTTGAATACCCTCTAGTAGGCAATACATAAGCAGAGCTTCAGTACCAGACAATAGATTATCTCCTTCTCTCCTAAAGGTCACATTACATTTTATTATTCTCAAGTGAATCTCATGTTGTTGCGACACCTCGTCATCACTAATCTCAACCCTACCGGTATTGACTACTTTCCCTGGCTTGCATAACCTTGCAATTATGTCAGACAGTTTGAATCTATTGGGAATCTTTCGAAGATCTTTGCTAGGATATAGTATTTTAACCCCAGTGTAAGGAACATTTAACAGGTTTGAGAATTCCTCCATGGTCCACTTATACTGTTGGTCAAATAAACTTGAGTGGACAAATTTCTTCTTGCTATCTTCTAAGGCAACATTTGCATAAAATTTCCACACCAAATCAGGACAAAAGTAATCCCCAATGTCTAAGAATGCTTGACATCCAATTTGTTCCCAAGGACTATAGGTCTGTCGAGTCGCAATGACCTTTTGTTCCACTAAGATGGGTCATCCACTAGCTAGAATTCTCCTACGATCGATGTTAAACATCCATTGCCCAACAAAGGAACCACCTGACATTCTAATACATACTACAAGCACTAGCATTAGATAGGTATAACAAATATTATCAGAAACTTAAAATTCATTCAGATTTAAACATAAAAATTCACCATCGGTCTAATTAAGAGACCATCCGTCGATGGACTGGACCATCGATCCGATGGTCTAGACCTACGGCAATTGGTCTAAACCACATTAACAAACTGATCAACAGGAGACCTACGGCCGAGTGACGAGTCATACAGCCGAGTGTAAGACACCATCGGTCAAGGGTCAAAGACCTTCGGCAGGGTAGTTCATCAGATCTGTTTTCCTAAACTTTTCAAATCGATCAATATGTTGTTTTAGGTTCAATTCCTGGTCACAGTAGTGTCTAAGGAGGCCGATTAACAAAAATACATCATCAATTTTAACATCTAACGGCCAAAAATCACTCGACTAGCAACATATACTTCGAAACTAAAATTAACAATTTAAAACGAATGAAAACGAGTTAGATTACCTCGTTAATGGCGCTGGAATCACAACGCTAAGATGTGCAAAACACACAGACGAAATCACCTTTCTCTTTCACTTGAAAATCTAGGGTAAAATCGCTCAAAAATACACAAAGTGACTGACCCGATTGACTTTGGGTCCTTTTATACTCCGTCAGTGACCATCGGTCGATGGTCTAATCCTTCGGCCCGATGGTCCAGACACTCGGTCGAGTGTCTTAGTCCTTCGGCCGAGGGTAATTTCATTCGTCCGGTGGTCTATGCTTTGAAAAACTTAAAAACTTAACACTTTTCGCATTCAAACTTTACCTTCTTTTTCACATTCACTCCCCCTGGGACTGATCTCCACAGTATACGTCAACACGGAGAACATAAGATTCCTTTCACAGTAAACCTTTCCGAGAACTGAGTTGTTTGGTTAAATACATAAACAGAAATGCACATGCAGCTAATCTTATGAATACAAACAAACTCTGATATGCATGCACATGCAAAAGCACAAAACAAATAACTGTACAAAGTCCAGTGTGTCATGATTATCCACATTATAACAGACATAATCAGTAACAATTAACCTTTTAGATCTAAAATAAAACAATTTCTAACATCAGTTTCATTAAACAATAGCATAATAAGAATATATGATGTTATCAGCATAGGAACAGATAAAACTGCTTATCATGAATCACACTCCAAGAAGTAAGACACATCTTTTTGTGAGTTGACATATTAAATGATTAAATCTTTTGACTCGGGGATCAGAACTGAACTATACTGACATGTTTCTCCACAATTCATTCATTAACTTATTAGATAAAGCATATACAGAACAACTTTCAGATATATCAGCAAACAATTATCAACTTTCATCCCAGACTTCGATGATCATGTTATATTAATTACTTTAACACATTTCAATGTTAGACTTTGATCACGAAGTCAGTCCTCATTTGAGATCGCACGATGTTTCAGGTAGAACAATTGAGCACAACATGTTGACGATATCCTCTTATCACATCAATGTACTTTCAATTTGATTGAACAGAACCATCTCACGATGTTTCTAGCAACCCTGTCAGCCATGAGCTTCTACCTTAAACTTACAACTTTCATTTCAGATAACCTTGTGAATCTCAAATTTATTGCATACTTTGTTAAAGACGCATACCGGCCGCTATAAACCCTATACTTAAACGAAAATCGTATGATGTATGATGTTGGATGGATGGAAGTGATATATATATATATATATATATATATATATATATATATATATATATATATATATATATATATATATATATATATATATATATATATATATATTGAGTGATGGAACGCTAAGATATCCTCCAGGAGATATTCCCTCTATCCAGATCAATAGGTACAATCCCATACCACAGACAAAAGATGTAAAGTTCACCAAAAATGATGTGAACTGAATGATTTAAGTTCTCTATATCTGATGATCTGATAAATTTCTCCCCCTCGGATGTAGATAACTGAATCTTCCAAATAAATCTCCGATGGTATTATCTCTGAAGCTGTGTTCAATTCTTGATCCATGATTCTCTGACAGTAATGTGATGCATCATTTTATTTACAACGTGGAATAAAGAAACATCAACATAATTTTTTTTTTTTTTTTTAGATTTTCTGATGTTGCCTTTTCTCCATAAAACAAACAAAAAAAATAAGTAAATACAACTATACATGATGATGATGCACTACTATCTTTGACTTTAGTAGAAACTGCACAGAAAAACCAATCTTCTGATGTTGAAATCTAGAAACCGATGACGTTGCAAAATACAAATCATTCTGTGTCTGTGATACAAGACTGCACTTCTCAACCCTTTTAGAGAAAACACCTCCCTTTGGGTACCCGACATGTATGTTGGTGAATTTCGGTCCAAGTAATAAAGGTAAATAGAAACAAGTATGCATCCTAGACAAAATATGCTCACCTTGGGGACTCACAAGATTATCCTTTGCTACCGAGTATAAATCGTAGTAGGGGAGACCTCAACCGTCTGTTGAGTTTCTGAACAACTATTTCTCAGTACATATTCAATGATAAGTAGGTGACTACCCTCAATCGCTGTAAATCTTTCCATGATTTCCTCATCATAATATTTACGCATTGTTAGTGTGATCATCTCTATCTAGAATTAGGCCAATAAAGTCCACTAACACATTATCAATCATCCTGTATTACTTATTTTTCACAACTTACATGTCAGTTCAGTATTGCAATCACTTCCCCATAACATAGAATAAGCAACTCATTTTCAGGTTTTTCAATTTTTATGGAATTTTCACTTTTCAATTTTATTTGCTTTTCTGGTTTTTCTGATTTTTATGGCGTTTTCATTTTTTAATTTTTATTTGCTTTTCTGGTTTTCTGATTTTTATGGCTTTTTGGTTTTCTCTGTACAAATGCATAAAACTATCTAAAAACATAAACAAACATGCAGAAAATCATCAAAAACTAATCTATCATGCAAATGGAAAGTAAACATGCAGATGATCTACAAACTACTATGCAAACCTACACAAATGATACAAGCAGTTGCAAGACCTTCACAACTCAGTCTCTTGGTTAGGTTCCTCTATGTCAGGAACCTCAGTTTCAGGAACCACGTCAGTAAGCAATTTAATACCTATTTCCTTCAACAGAAAATCAAAGCGTGGTTTATCAAAAGCTTTTGTGAAGAGATCAGCCCTTTGGGCTGTAGTGTCTATCTGCACTACATCTATCAGCTTTTTCTCATAGCAATCTCTAATGAAATGGTACTTAATCCCTATATGTTTCGTTTTAGAATGATTTACGGGATTTTTAGTGACAGCTATGGCAGCAGTATTATCAACATAAATAGGAGTGTTAGAAATTTGCAAACCGTAGTCACGTAGTTGCTGTTGAATCCAGATGACCTGAGATGTACAGCTGGCTGCGGTAATGTATTCTGCTTCACAAGTGGACTGAGCCACAGCTGTCTGCTTCTTACACTGCCAGGTAACAAGTTTGCTTCCCAGAAACTGACAACCTCCTGATGTTGACTTAAAATCTTTCTTACATCCTCCATAGTCTGAATCACTATATGCTGTGAGATCAAAACCATCCTCACACGGATACCATAACCCTAAGCTCGTGTATCTTTTAAATACCTCAGAATCTTCTTAACCACTAACATATGATGAACATTAGGATTTGCCTGATAACGAGCACATAGACAAACCGCAAACATGATATCTGGTCAAGAAGCGGTAAGATACATTAGAGAACCGATGATTGCCCTGTATAACGTTTGGTCCACTGAAGCACCCTCACAATCAGGAGATATCAGATGATTTACAGACAACGGAGTCTTAGCGGGTCTTTCTGCTTCCATTTGAAACCTCTTCAGAATATCAGCAACATACTTGGTTTGATGCAAAAAGATACCTTTATCCGTCTGAGCTACTTGTAGACCTAAGAAAAACTTTATCGTTCCCATCGAACTCATCTTGAACTTCTGCTGCATGACTTTCTCAAACTCATCAACCATTCCCTGATCTGTTGACCCGAAGATAATATCATCAACATAAACCTGCACTAACATAAGATGTTGTCCCTTCTTCTTGATGAAAAGTGTCTGATCAATGACACCTCTCCTGAAACCGTTTTCAATCATGTAGTTTGACAATGTTATATACCATGCTCTAGGAGCTTGGTGAAGACCATAAAGTGCCTTTTCAAGTCGATAAACCTTTTCTGGGAAATGCGGGTCTTCAAAACCAGGTGGTTGTTCAACAAACACTCTTTCATTGATCTCGCCGTACAAAAATGCGCTTTTGACATCCATCTGAAAAACTTTAAAAACCCATGAAGGATGCAAAGGCCAAGAAAATCCTAATTGCTTCCAGTCGTGCAACCGGAGCAAAAACCTCATCATAGTCAATTTCAGGGATCTGTTGATATCCCTTTACCACCAGTCTAGCTTTGTTTCTGATAACAATACCCTGTTCATCCTTCTTATTTTTCAAAACCCATCGAAGACCATAGGGTACACAACCATGTGGTGGATTGACTAGCTTCCAAACCTTTAAATGTTTGAATTGTAACAGCTCCTCTTGCATTGCACTAACCCACTCATCAAACTTCAATGCCTCATAAGCATCTTTAGGTTCAATTTGACACACATAACATGAGTGAGCATGCACAAATATTCTTCCTGTCTTATTCAACGTTGAATAAAAAGCTGTTACCACATTCGTACTCTCTGTCTGAACATCTTCCGCTACTGTTGAACTTACACTAGTCACGGGAACCTCTGATGTAGTCAGAACTTCAGATGTAGAGGCTTCATTAGATTTCCCTATAGGAATACTAATGTGAGGAATGCCTCTTGAATCCACATAATAATCATCAAGTCATTTAGGTGGCAGAATCACACGATTGGATCTACGTACACCTCCTGCTTCAGTTGGCGGTTCAGTCACTGTTACAGTTGGTGGTTGATTATATAGAGGATTAAGATGTTCCTCATTCAGTTGCGTTCGACTAACTTCCTCGTCATCTTCAAGCTCACTATCTTCATCTGTATATACTACCCCGTCCTCATTTGAATCAAAATCACCTCTAACACTCTGCAGACTTGGTTGCAAGCTAGAAACTGGATTCTGAACTTGCACTGGAGTAGTGATAACATTTTCAGAAGTGTTTTGAGAATCAAACAATATCTGAGTCAGAACTTCTTCATCTGTAGCATCTGGCAGAAGATTGAAGGAATCAAATAACTTATCATATTCAAACTGCCATGCGAATCCTTTACTGACACGAGGTGGAGCATTGCGTTGAATATCAACCTCATAACGTTCTTCCACACACTTGGACTCAGTATTATACACCCGTTTGTTCGGATTCCCATATCCCAAGAAGATACCAGAGATCACCTTTGAATTAAATTTTCCTCCAGCGTCTCGTACCAGAATAGTACAAGGTGTACCAAAGGGTTCAAAATGTTTAATGTTTGGCCTTCTCTTGTGTAACAGTTCATAACATGTTTTACCATGTCTCTTCACCACTAGAACTCTGTTCATCACGTAGCATGCAGTACTCACGGCTTCACCCCAGAAAACAATTGGAAGACATGAATCTGCTAGCATTGTTCTTGCGGTTTCAATTAGAGTCCTGTTCTTTCTTTCAGCAACACCGTTTGATTGAGGTGTATAAGCAGGACTGAACTGTTGTTGTATCCCCTTCTCATTACAGAACAACAGCATCTGATTATTCTTAAATTCTGTACCATTATCAGTACGAATCTTTCTAACCTTCAACTTATACAAACTTTCGAGCTTCAGAATCAGAACTTTAATATGATCAAAAGTATCTGACTTGTGTTTCAACATCACAACCCACGAGAAACAAGAATATTCATCTGTAACCACCAAGCAGTAAGACTCTCCGATGAGAGTTTTACAGTTAACTGGACCAAAGAGGTCCATGTGCAGCAATTCCAAAGGAATATTAACTGAATGATGCTTCTTGGCAGTATGTGACTTCTTAGTCTGTTTCCCTTGCTTACACAGAAGACAACCTTCAGGAATATGAAAACTCTTAACATTCACACCTTCAACCAATTCATTGTGGACTAGATTATTCATCTTCCTTAGGCTCAGATGACCCATACGCTTATGCCAGATAATCGACTCCTGTTCAGTAGCCTTAGAAACAAATGCCTGATGGCCTGTAGCTGCTTTAACATGAGCCTTACGCATATCAAGGATATAGAGATCCTTGCACCTTGGAGCCGTCATCAGAATCATGTCTTTCGGAATTACAAACTCTTTTCTCAAAATATAACAAAACTTATCATCAAAAGCAATGGTATACTTTTTGTCAGCAACTTGTGAAACTGAAAGCAGATTGTTCGACATCTGCTCTACATAATTAACTTTATCAAAGCTAACGTTCTTATTAGCAATAACACCCTGAGCAATAATAAATCCTCCTTCACTACCTGCAAAAGAAACTGGTCCTCCATCCACTGTTTTCACATTAGACAGCAAAAACAAGTTCCCTGTCATGTGCCTAGATGCCCCACTATCAACAATCCAAGTACTGCATCGTGGATTATAGGCGACCTGCACATTAAAGTAAGAGGATTAGTTAGAAAGGGCCACCCATGCACTAATGGCAGTGGGTTTCCCATCAACACCAACAACTGGCAACTCCACCCATTGTCCTTTAGATCTAGAAGGACCTTCAGGATTTTGAACACTCTTAACTTCTGATTTAGATTTCCAAACTGTGTTATTCGGTAATGGTTTTCTATAATAATCATTAGTTTGAAAAACCTTTTTATCATTTGTTTGCACAGAAAAAGAATTAAACACTGGTGAAGGTGATCTCCTATTAAAGGAACGATTTGGACTAAGATCAACCTTCCTTCTTGGTGTCTGTCGAATGGGTCTACAAATCATAGCCCTTTGTCCCAACCTCCCACAATTGAAGCAGTTAACAATATCAAAATCATGAGAATTAAACAATTTACGTCTAATCGGTGAAAACTGTCTCCTAGGTGGTTCAGTATGTTGTCTAGTCGTAGGAGATGCCGAGACTTGTTGCTTAACAGTCTGTCGACGACCAGGCGGAACATACTTGGACACACTACCAGATTTAGAACTTGCACCTGTTGGTGATTGTTATGCCTTAGGACCCGATTCATCTATCCTTCCCTTACTGACAAACTTAGGTGACACTCCCTGAGTGTTCTTCTTCTTATTCTGTTTGGGAGTCATAGTTTTCTTAGACTGATCCTTTTGACTCTCAGTCATCTTACCAGCATTAGCAGGAATTTTCAGAATGGCAACAGGTTTAGTGACAAACTTAAAAGGTTTGCTGTCTTTTTCAGCGTCGATATCAGTATCTGTCTCTGTTTCATATACAACATCTAAAGGTTTCTTTGACTCAACAACATTAACATAACTCTCAACAGATGTTTCTTTAGGCTTACCATATTCTTGTTCTACAACTGAACCCTTACTTTTCTCAACCGGTTTGTTAATATACTCACCTAAAAGTGGCGGGGCAACCTGGTTGTAACCTAAACCCTGCTGTTTAGGAGGATTCAAAGTCTGTTTTACATAAGACATCCTCTGCCAATTGTCGATCCTAGCTTTTTCAGACTCGTATTTCAACTTAAATGAATCCCTTTCTGCCTTAAGAGTCTCTATCTGTCCCAAATACATAGTAATCACTTTTCCATCATCTATAACCGTTGATTTTAAGTGACCCACCTGATTTTCTAAAGACTTAATCACATCAACATAGTATTTCTATTTATTAAGGTAGAAAAGCGCATCATCATAGTTCTTTTTATTAGTCTGATTCTCCAAACTTAAATTCTTAATGTCAATTCTAAGCTTAGGACAAGTCTCACATGTAACAGATATCTCATTAAGCTTTGTGATAACACATTCAAGCCTCTCAATTTCCTGTTCATAACCAATGCATTTAGAACAATTAGAAACTGAGTCAATACATACCTTATCATTTCCCGGCGTGTTGGCCATGAATGCATAGTCATTTCTTCCAACCTGAGAATCTGCATCGTATTCTGACTCTGACTCTGAGCTCATACTATCCAAGTAATCAGCCTCATAACCTCCTTTACCCTCACCTTGATCTGCACAAACTGGACTCTGAATAGTAACAATCTTCTCATCACCACTCTTAAGATCACAGTTGAGCAAATGTTCCAGCTCTTTTCAGAACCAAGTACCAACATGACAACTCATCCCTTCTTCTTCATCAGACGAGTCAGTAGTAAACTCAAGATCTGATAAGTCCTGAGCTTTGTGAAACTTATCATACAACCTATATTTAATCCTCTTCCTGAAGCAAAATTTCATCAGCTCTTCTGCTCTTTTCAACCTACCATCACATTTGCACACATAGCATGTGCAATTCGGATTATCCTTACCCGTACAACCTGCATTTTTCCGAACAATTCTTTCCTCTTCAATTTCTACTTCGCTTTTACCTACAAACACAACGTTAGCCTTTTGTGTATCTACCGAGATGGACCAGTCACATACTTCATCCGCATACGTTGTAGTCAAAGCCTTGAATTGAACAGAACCCGAAGATTCTTTTTCGACAATTACATGTTGTGGTGTAACTGAGATGGTTGTCTGGTGAAAAGGATCATGAAAACCAGGCTTGGGTGGTCTCGTGCAAGTCTTCTTAAAATGACCATATTCATCACAATTGTAGCACCTGACCTTTGACATATCAAAACCGAATTTTGAATCTCGATTCAAACTCAACGATCTTTGTCCTGTTCTCTTCAAGTACTTTCTAGATCGTCTCACAATGCTACCCATACAGTAGAGTATATCCATTCTCTCAAGCTCGTCCTCATCAATCTGATCATAGTCTTCATTTTCAAGATGACTATAAACACTTGTCCACCAATCATATTGTTGTATGAGTTAACAACAATAGCTGCCAAAGCTATATCTTCCTGAATAGATTCGCGAGATCTCTTCTTGATATTCTCAGTTTGAAACACAGGAGTCTGAGTCTGAGTCTGAGTCTGGGTCTGTTGAATCGGTGAATCTTCAATCATCTTAATTGTAGAATTTTGAGCTTGTAATTTAGCATTAAAGTAGCCGGACTGAGACGATGGTGCAGACATTTGTGAAGCATTGGCTGATATGTATGATGTCTGTAGTGGAGCATGAGTACCAGAAGATGAAGCTAAAGATGATGCAGCAGCAGCTACAGAACCAAGTCTCTTTCTCTTTGCTTCATCTTGAATGTCCTTCTCCATCAACTTCGACGTAAAAGCTGTTAGTGTCAACGGACGACCTGATGAGCTGTACCTGTTCTGAATCTTTTCAATCTCATGATCCCACTTTTCTGGAAGACCATCTTTCAACACCCTTACAGCCTTTTCATCAGGCACCTCAATCCCATAATCTGCCATCTCTGCAACCAATAATCGATATCTTTCCAAAGTCTGTCATAGAGATTCTGATGGAAGAGCTGCAAACACCCTCCATTCATCCTTCAAAACCTTACCCTTAGTTGCACGATAAGTAGCTGTACCCTCTATTGCAGATTGAAGAGCTAACCAGATAGTATACGAGGTTTTGTTTCGGTTCTTAAATTGCTGAAAGATTTCCTTTGATAAAGCTTGGGTTAGCTGAGCATAACATCTACACTCAAGATTGTACCCTTCACGCTCTGTAGGACTGAACTGTGAAGTTTCTTTGGGTTCACCATCTGCTCCGCATGGCCATACATACAGATTCTCAATACATTCCCAAAGTCTAGAGTCGACACCGTTTAAGTAAATAACAAACCTAACTTTCCAGTCCAAGAAATTCTTAAGGTTGTCAAGTCTAGGTACTTTATTCGAAGAACCAGATTCACTTTCATTCAGTAATAGCTTTTGTAGTCCAGGTGCAATAACGAATGCACTGTATTCACTCATCACTTGTTCGTTTGATTCAGACATTTTAACTGATTAAGATTAATTAAAAATAATAATAAGATTCTGTCTCAAAAGAGGATCGGCCGAAAGACAAGACAATCGGTCGGAGGTCGGTGACGATCGGTCGGAGGTCGATGACTAACGGCCGATGGTGTAGAATTTGTAACTGAATCTTAGAATTATGTCCGTCGGTCGATGGAAGGTACAATCGGTAGATGGTAGGTGACGATCGGTCGATGGTCAAGAGACGAACGGCCGATGGTAAAGACAAACGATTCAATGTTATGAAAGACTGTCCTCCGGTTCAATAAGATACGATCGGTCGATTGTGTATGACGAACGGTCGAGGGTCAGGACGAACGGTCGATGGTCAGTGACGCTCGGCCGAGGGTAGTTCTTACGAATTCTGGGCAGAAAAACCTAGGGTTTTCGATAAAAACTACAAATCTGATCGATTTTGACGTTCTAGACTCAAACAAAACCTGTAGAAACTACAGAAGAACACCCAGTAACAATAATAAACATAAAAACACAAAAATTAAACGTAAAAATCTCAACTTTTACTCAAAAACCCGTTTAGACCAAAAACCCTAAAACAAAAACACTTGATTCGACTCAAAAACGTTTTGATCAGGAAGCCACAGCTCTGATACCACTTTGTAGACGATATTTGGATCTTAGATCAAACGTGAAACCTAGATGAAAGGTGAAAAACAATAACTAGGGTGAATCGAATACGTGTTTCACTTTTTGGGATCAATCTAACCAACACTACGTTGATATAATCGACGCCTAGAGGTTTGTATTCAGTTGGGGTTTGGTCTGGGACTGTAATCACAGAGAATTACGATGGCTAAAGGGTATTGGGTGTGTAACCTAATAATGAAACCCAAAACCCGTATTTATATATAATCACAGTGACCATCGGACGGTGGTCTGGGACCTACGGCCGATGGTGATAGTCACTCGACCGATGGTCTCTACCATCGGTCGATGGTCTGAGCAGCCAACCAAACTGCTCGAACCATTTCAAGTCATCATATTAAACAATCTGATGTCAAAGCTAAGGGGTATAAAATACTATTAAATTTTACTAGGAAATACTATTAAATACGATACAATTTTAGTCAAGATATTTATTTATTTATTGAATTGATATACTTAAACCTTGCTACAACACTTATAGGCAGTGTACCTATTCGTACAGTAGTGTAGTTTTTAGTAAGTCTAGTTCGTTCCACAGGAAAAAATCTTTAAACAAAGCTTAACGCTATATTAGTTTTATTTTATAAAAATACAAATATATATATATATATATAAGTAATATTATTATTATAAAGGGAGGTTTTTACCGTTTAATGACCGGTTTGTCAATTTTTAAAACTTAAGTCGCAGTTAAAACCAAATGTAAACTATTAAAAATAAATACAAGACTTAATTTAAAGCGTAAAGTAAATAACGATAATGAAATTGTGATAAATAAAAGTGCGATAAAATAAACTTGCGATAATTAAAAAGTACGATAATTAAAAGTGCAATTAAATACAATAACAATAAATAAAAGTGCGATAATTAGAAGTGCAATTAAATACAAAATAAAGGAAATTAAATATGAAATAAAAGAATTATGCTTATTTAAACTTCCGTAATCATGATGTTTGACGTGTTGATTTTATTTTTATGCCCATGGGTTAATTGTCCTTTGTCCTGGATTATTTAATATGTCCATCTGATTTTTGTCCATAACAGTCCATCAGTCATAAATATAAAGTGCGAGTATCCTCATCAAATTATCCTTATACCCGAAGTTAAATATTCCAATTAATTGGGGACTTAAACTGTAACAAGATTTTAATACTTTGTTTAATAATTACACCAGGATGTCGACTGCGTGTAACCCAAGGTTTTAATACTTTGTTATCAATTATGCCAAGTGTCCTTGTACATAATTTCACCCCTGTTTTAATAATTCTAGTGACTATTAATCCATTCCCGTGTCCGGTTTAAATGAACGATTATTCGTACATATAAATACCCCGCCCATCATGTCCGATCGAGTGTATATGGTTATTTATAGGGACGTTCAATTGTAAATCTTTATATTAAAATTAACAAACTATCATTTAGTTAAACAAATATAAAGCCCATTAATAGCCCATAGTCTAATTTCCACAAGTGTCGTTCTTTTGTCCAAACCCCAATTATGGTACAAAGCCCAATTACCCAATTTTAGTAATTAGCCCAACATCATGATTACTTCATTTTAAATAAGTATAATAATAACTTAGCTACGAGACATTAATGTAAAAAAGTTGAACATAACTTACAATGATTAAAAATAGCGTAGCGTTACACGGACAGAATTTCGACTTACACCCTTACAACATTCGCTAACATACCCTTATTATTAGGATTTAAAATTAAATTTAAATTTAAAATTAAAATATAAATATAAATATAAATATTACGTATAGATATATTGAGAGATAGAAAAAGATGTGTTTTGTGTTACACCAAAGCTCGATTTTTATAGGCCTGTGATCTGGAAAAGATGCTCATGCGATCGCATGAGCTTTACCCTTCAAGGTCATGCGATCGCATGGCCAGCTGGGGAGACTCAAAAGTCTTTGTTTTTTTATGCCGACGGTTTTTAAATATAATATAATATATATATTAATTTTAAGAATTTATTATATATTATATTATATTCATGTGCATAGTTGACTTGAAATTTTTAGTCTGTTGCGTCGAGCGTTGAGAGTTGACTCTGGTCCCGGTTTCGGATTTTCGAACGTCCTTGCGTACAATTTAATATCTTGTACTTTGCGTTTTGAATCTTGTACTCTTGTAATTTTGAGACGTTTCTTATCAATAATTGGAACCTTATTGATTGTATTTTGTACTTTTGAGCTTTTTGGTCGTTTGCGTCTTCAATTCGTAGAATCTGTCTTTTGTCTTCACCTTTTATTATTTAAACGAATATCACTTGTAAATAGAACAATTGCAACTAAAAGCTTGTCTTTCTTGCGGAATAATGATATGAAATATATGTTCGTTTTTAGCATTATCAAATATTCCCACACTTGAGCGTTGCTTGTCCTCAAGCAATATCGTCTTGAAATACTAGAATCACTTCTTTATTTTTCACACTTTGTACATCAGTGATTTCAATACGGCGGTATAAACAATGGTAGTAACGATGTGGTTTACAGTCTCACATGACTTATGAAAATTTAGATCCTTTAGGAAATTGGATCTTTATGAAAACATTTGATTTTCTTTGAAAATTAAATCTAGCTTTTATCCTAAATAAATTTTCCGGAATAACCCTTCACCGGTGTTTGCAAAATATTTTTGTGGGTTTGGTGGGTTTCAGATTTGAAAATTTTAGCTCAAAACTTGCGGTTTTGTGTCACCCACTTGCTAACCTTGAATTGGGAAAGCAACACGTCCAGTTTACTTGCTCCGTATATTACCTTTTGATAAACTACCATCCGGTTGTAAAGGAAAGCGTTGAACAAGCAACTGTTAAGGCAATGTCCCCTGACATGCTTTTAATTATGGTCTATAACGTGTCGGACGCAATTACTATCCTTGGTAGGAGCAATAGTAAAGCTCACTGATAATGCTAAAAATGAACATATATTTCATAGCATTATTCCTCAAGAAAGACAAGCTTTTAGTTGCAATTGTTCTATTTACAAGAGATATTCGTTTAAATAATAAAAGGTGAAGACAAAAGGCAGATTCGACAAATTGAAGACAAAAAGGTCCAAAGAGCTAAAAAGTACAAGATACAATTAAAAAGGTTCAAAATATTGATGAGGAACGTCTCAAAATGACAAGAGTACAAGTTACAAGACGCAAAGTACGCGATTTAAAATAATACGCGAGGACGTCCGAAAATCCGGAACCGGGACCTGAGCCAAGAAGAAACGCCCGACGCAACGGACCAAAAATATCTAGTCTACTATGCACAAGAATATAATATAATATATATATAATTATATATAATTATATATTATATATATTATTATTATTATATTACGTCGGCAAGAAGAAAACAAATCCATTTGGCTGGATCCAGGGTGGCCATGCGACTCGCATGGCCAGAAGCACAAATCCATGCGAGTCGCATGGAGTGAGATTGCTGGTCAGGTCCTATATAAAGCCAGTTTTCTGCCGAGTTTATATAATCTTTTTTCTCTTCCTCTTCATACGTAAATATAATTATATTTATAATTTATATTTTAAATTTTAATTATAATTCTAATAATAAGGGTAAGTTAGCGAATGTTGTAAGGGTGTAAGTCGAAATTCTGTCCGTGTAACGCTACGCTATTTTTAATCATTGTAAGTTATGTTCAACCTTTTTACATTAATGTCTCGTAGCTAAGTTATTATTATGCTTATTTAAAACGAAGTAATCATGATGTTGGGCTAATTACTAAAATTGGGTAATTGGGCTTTGTACCATAATTGGGGTTTGGACAAAAGAACGACACTTGTGGAAATTAGACTATGGGCTATTAATGGGCTTTATATTTGTTTAACTAAATGAAAGTTTGTTAATGTTAATATAAAGATTTACAATTGGGCGTCCCTATAAATTACCATATACACTCGATCGGACACGATGGGCGGGGTATTTATATGTACGAATAATCGTTCATTTAACCGGACACGGGAATGGATTAATAGCCACTAGAATAATTAAAACAGGGGTGAAATTACATTCAAGGGTAATTGGTGTAATTGTTAACAAAGTAGTAAAACCTTGGTTTACACGCAGTCGATAACCTGGTGTATTCATTAAACAAAGTATTAAAACCTTGTTACAATTCGAATCCCCAATTAGTTGGAATATTTAACTTCGGGTATAATAATAATTTGACAAGGACACTTGCAATTTATATTTATGACTGATGGACTGTTATGGACAAAAACCAGACGGACATATTGAATAATCCAGGACAAAGGACAATTAACCCATGGGCATAAAACTAAAATCAACACGTCAAACATCATGATTACGGAAGTTTAAATAAGCATAATTCTTTTATTTCATATTTAATTTCCTTTATTTTATATTTAATTGCACTTCTAATTATCGCACTTTTATTTATTTTATTTTATCGCACTTTTAATTATCGTACTTTTTAATTATCGCAAGTTTATTTTATCGCACTTTTATTATTCGCAATTTCATTATCGTTATTTACTTTACGCTTTAATTTAAGTCTTGTATTTATTTTATATTTTACATTAGGTTTTAACTGCGACTAAAGTCTTAAAATCGACAAACCGGTCATTAAACGGTAAAAACCCCCCTTTATAATAATAATATCACTTATATATATATTTGTATTTTTATAAAAGTAAACTAATATAGCGTTGAGCTTTGTTTAAAGATTTCCCTGTGGAACGAACCGGACTTACTAAAAACTACACTACTGTACGATTAGGTACACTGCCTATAAGTGTTGTAGCAAGGTTTAAGTATATCCATTCTATAAATAAATAAATATCTTGTGTAAAATTGTATCGTATTTAATAGTATTTCCTAGTAAAATAATAACTATTTTATATACACCTCGTTCGACATCAAGTAATTTTTGGCGCCGCTGCCGGGGAATCACTCTTAAACGCCGGAAGCGCAACGCTAATATAAAAATAAAAAAAATTTTTAGTTACTTTTATTAAAAGTCGTTTTTGTAAAAATACGTTTTTAAAAATTCGAAAAATATAAAAAGAAAAACAAAAATATTAGTATTTTTAAGATTTTGTAAATATTTAAGTTTTATAAGTTTCTTTATTTCTATTTTAAGTTTATAAAAATATAAGTTTTATTTTAAAATCTTTTATTTATTTAGAAAAACAGAAAAAAAAAAAAAAAAAATAATAAGTAATCGGGCCAAGGTACTGTAGCAGCCCAACTTTTGGCCTGGATCCGAACACCATGCGAGTCGCATGATAATTCAACTAAACCCCATGCGAGTCGCATGAGGGGTCTGACAGGGTCACAACCAAACCCTAAAAACGCAATTATTACGGAGTATAATATATTATTATTATAATTAAACCCTAATTTGATTATTATTAATTAAGTTTTTAGTTTAATTAATTTTAACTACTTTTAATTAGTTTTATTATATTTAAAACTTAATACTTTAATATAATTAATATAAAAATAATATTTTAATAAAAATTGTATTTTTTTTTATTCACTTTTTATTTCTTTTAATATTTTGTCCCTTTTTAATCGTTGTAGCGTAATATTTGTATTTTTAGCTCATAATTAATTTTAAAATTAGTTTTTGCTATAGTTATTTTTACTCCTAGATTTTTAGACTTTGCCGTAGAATTCCTTAAGTGCTTTTTCTTTAGACTAAGATTTAGGTGCTTTAGAATTTTGCGACGCCTTTTTAAGTTTTAGTTTCTTTTTAAGTTATTTCCATTTGGGATTTAGTTTTTCCTGTAAGCTTTAATATTTTTAGACCTTTTACTATGTATCAATTATCATTTCAATTAGTAATTTCAATTTGCGATTATAATTTTAAGTTAGTTGTAGTAATAAGGTTAGGTTAGTAAAGTATTTTTAAGTTTTTATAAGTTTCTTTTATTTTTTCGTCACCTTTTATTTTTCAACCATTTTTTTTTTTTTTTCGACCTTTTTCGACGAACTCTTTTTCTCTCTTATTTCTCGCTATTCTAGTTTTAGGACATAGATTTTTATTCTACTTCTTATCTAAATTTCTTAAAATTACGAAAATTTATTTTAAGTGGTTAAATTAATAGACATCAAAATTTTCTGGTTCGTAGTAATAGTTGGATTTGTACGTGGACCGGGTTATTGGAGCCAAACAGTCCTCAATTATATTGAGACCAAACGAATCCTGCCCCTCTGCTGCATCTTTTGGCTATTCGAAACGTGGGCAAAATCAGAAAAGTCTATTGATTGGATAACTTATTATAATTTTTCTTTCCTTTTTAAAACTAATAGGATATTCAGTGAATGCACCGAGCAAGACGTTCATCACCTTTTGTACGTTCACCACCTGTAACTCGATCAAGACATCGTTTAACAAATATAACCGCCGTTGATTTTTCTTTAGAATCGTCATCCAGTCGACCAAGTACTTCAGTTCAAATTTCCGATAATCCATTTTTTGAACCCAACCTCACAATTGAGAATCCAGAAAATATTCAGGAACGGTTCGTAGATCCTGAACCATTAAACTTTCCTCCGGAACCACCAATCATTCAAACAGAGATTGTTGAGGAACGAACTATTAAATCAGAATCATCTAGTGATACCGAGTCAACAAATTCAATTATGGAGAATCTGGAACCTTTAAGTATGGAAGACCGAATGAGAGCTAAACGCACTGGCCAAGGTCACGCAATTACTCATCCAGACATTAATGCGCCAGATTATGAAATCAAAGGACAAATTTTACACATGGTGACTAATCAATGCCAATTTAGTGGTGCGCCGAAGGAAGATCCAAATGAACATCTACGTACCTTTAATAGGATCTGCACACTATTTAAAATCCGAGAAGTGGAGGATGAACAGATATATCTCATGTTATTTCCCTGGACTTTAAAGGGAGAAGCCAAAGATTGGTTGGAATCGTTACCTGAAGGGGCGATCGATACATGGGATGTTTTAGTTGACAAATTTCTTAAACAATTCTTTCCTGCATCTAAAGCCGTAAGACTTCAAGCAGAAATTGTTACGTTCACACAGAAGCCAAATGAAACTCTATATGAGGCATGGACAAGATATGGAAAATTGTTAAGAGGATGTCCGCAACATGGTTTAGACACCTGTCAAATAGTACAAATATTCTACCAAGGATGCGACATCACTACAAGGAAAGATATAGATATAGCAGCTGGTGGTTCTATTATGAAGAAAACCGAAACTGATGCTTACAAAATTATTGATAATACTGCTTCCCACTCACATGAGTGGCACCAAGAAAAAGACATCATTAGATCATCTAAAGCAGCTAGAGCCGATTCTAGCCATGACTTAGATTCCATTTCCGCAAAGATAGATGCTTTCGAGAGACGAATGGAAAAGATGACTAAAGATATTCATGCTATACGAATTAGTTGTGAGCAGTGTGGAGGACCACATTTGACAAAAGATTGTCTCAGTATTGAATTAACAATGGAACAAAGAGAGAATATTTCATACATAAACCAAAGGCCTGGAAATAATTATCAGAATAATTATCAACCGCCAAGACCGATTTACAATCAAAACCAGAATTATAACCGAAATATTCCATACAATAACCAACAAGGTCCTAGCAATCAACAAGTATCCAATAATACTTATAATCAGCAAAGACCGAATTTTCAAAACAAACCACCACAACAAACCGATGATAAAAAGCCAAATTTAGAAGATATGATGACGAAGCTAGTTGAAACTCAAACGCAGTTTTTCACATCTCAAAAACAAACAAATGAACAAAATGCTCAAGCATTTAGAAATCAACAAGCTTCTATTCAAAATCTGGAACAAGAAGTAAGTAACCTAGCAAGGTTAATAGGTGAAAGAAAACCGGGAAGTTTACCTAGTGATACAAATGCTAACCCCCGGAATGAAACAGCTAAAGCTATTACCACAAGAAGTGGTACAACACTTAAACCACCTGAAATACCTGTAACTTCTGATGAAACTATTCCTACTCCACAAGAACCACAACCTGATCAAGATAAGGAAAAAGAACCGGTAGTTGAAAAGGTTAATGAAGATAACACAGTTAAGGATAAACCTTATGTTAAACCATACCAACCACCACTTCCTTATCCGAGTAAAATGAAGAAGGAAAAACTTGAAGCCGAGCAATCCAAATTCTTGGATATGTTTAAACAGATAAATGTAAATCTTCCTTTCATTGATGTGATTTCAGGAATGCCAAGATATGCTAAATTCTTGAAAGATCTAATCACGAATAGAAAGAAAATGGAAGAACTCTCGGCTGTTACTATGAATGCTAATTGTTCAGCAGTGCTGTTGAATAAGATACCAGAAAAACTATCTGATCCAGGAAGTTTCACAATTCCATGTTTTCTGGGTAGTCTTAGTTCAATAGAAGCATTGGCTGATTTAGGTGCTAGTATAAATCTAATGCCGTATTCACTATACGCTAAACTAGACCTTGGAGAATTGAAACCAACCAGAATAAGCATACAACTAGCCGATAGATCAATAAAATATCCTAGAGGGATAATGGAGAACATGCTAGTTAAAGTTGGTACTTTAGTATTTCCAGTAGATTTTGTTGTTTTGGACATGGAAGAAGATTCTCAAGTTCCTCTCATATTAGGAAGACCATTCTTAAACACGGCTAAAGCAATGATAGACGTGTTCGGTAAGAAACTGACCCTAAGTATAGAGGATGAGAGTGTTACCTTTTCAGTTGATAGAGCAATGCAACAACCACAATCTGCAGATGATACATGTTATTATATTCAAACTATAGATGCACATGCAGAATTATTAGAAGAATTTCCAGAATTACAAGGAACAGGAGAATGTTCTTTAGGAGAAGGTAATGAACCAATTGATGAAGCTGAAATGTTAGCTACACTTATAGCTAATGGATATGAACCAACAACAGAAGAAATTCAAATGCTAAAAGAAGAAGACAGATATCGATATAAATCATCGATAGAAGAACCTCCGAAATTAGAGTTAAAGCCACTTCCAAACCATTTGGAATACGCTTATTTACATGGTGAATCTGAATTACCTGTAATAATATCGTCTTCTCTTACTGAAAATGAGAAATCACAACTCATTTCTGTGTTGAAAGCTCATAAACCAGCCATTGCATGGAAGATTCATGATATTAAAGGAATAAGTCCTTCGTATTGCACACATAAAATCCTTATGGAAGAAGGTCATAAAACGTATGTGCAACGTCAACGAAGACTAAATCCTAATATGCAAGATGTAGTTAAGAAAGAGATTATTAAACTGCTAGATGCAGGTTTAATATATCCAATCTCTGATAGTCCATGGGTAAGCCCAGTTCAATGCGTGCCTAAGAAGGGTGGCATGACTGTCATTACAAATGAGAAAAATGAGCTTATTCCTACTAGGACTGTAACAGGATGGCGTGTATGTATTGATTATAGAAAATTAAATGACGCCACCAGAAAAGATCACTTTCCCTTACCTTTCATAGATCAAATGTTGGAAAGATTAGCCGGAAATAGTTACTATTGTTTTCTAGATGGATTTTCCGGATATTTTCAAATTCCAATAGCACCCGAAGATCAAGAGAAAACCACATTCACGTGCCCTTATGGTACTTTTGCTTACAAACGCATGCCATTTGGACTTTGTAACGCCCCTGCAACCTTTCAAAGGTGTATGATGGCGATTTTTCATGACATGATAGAAGAATGCATGGAAGTATTCATGGATGACTTTTCAGTCTTCGGTGATACATTTAAATCATGTCTAGTTAATCTGGAACGAATGCTAATTAGATGCGAAAAATCAAATCTAGTACTTAATTGGGAGAAATGCCATTTCATGGTTAAAGAAGGCATCGTTCTTGGGCATAAAATTTCAAAAGAAGGAATTGAAGTGGATAGAGCTAAA
The DNA here is from genome assembly GCF_046630445.1 of Rutidosis leptorrhynchoides. NCBI lineage: Eukaryota > Viridiplantae > Streptophyta > Magnoliopsida > Asterales > Asteraceae > Rutidosis > Rutidosis leptorrhynchoides. The sequence continues at coordinate 85,844,900 of NC_092341.1, read as the reverse complement.
GTAGATGTAATTGCTAAACTTCCACATCCCACCAATGTTAGAGGAGTTAGGAGTTTTCTAGGGCATGCCGGTTTTTACCGACGTTTTATAAAAGATTTTTCTAAAATTGCCACTCCTATGAATAAACTCCTAGAAAAGGATGCGCCATTCATCTTTTCAGATGAGTGTATCAAATCTTTTAATATTCTTAAAGAAAAACTCACTAATGCACCAATCATGATAACACCAAATTGGAATCTACCATTTGAACTAATGTGCGATGCAAGTGATTTTGCAATGGGAGCCGTTTTAGGACAAAGGATTGAAAAACGATTTCAACCTATATATTATGCTAGTAAGACGTTACAAGGAGCACAAACGAACTATACAACTACTGAAAAAGAACTCCTTGCTATTGTCTTTGCTTTTGACAAATTTCGATCATATCTCGTTCTAGCAAAAACGGTGGTCTATACCGACCATTCTGCTCTTAGATACCTATTTTCAAAACAAGATGCTAAACCAAGATTAATCCGTTGGATCTTACTCTTACAAGAGTTTGATATTGAAATCCGAGATAAAAGAGGAGCAGAAAATCTCGCCGCTGATCATCTTTCTCGTCTTGAAAATCCCGAATTAGAAGTTCTAAATGAATCGACCATACAAGACAACTTTCCTGATGAATATCTATTGAAGATAGATTATAAAGAAATCCCATGGTTTGCAGACTATGCAAACTACTTAGTTTGTGGATTCCTTGAAAAAGGATTATCGTACCAAAGACGAAAGAAATTCTTCAGTGATATAAAACACTATTTCTGGGAAGATCCACATCTGTTTAAAAGTTGTCCCGATGGAATAATACGCCGATGTGTATTTGGAGATGAAGCTAGTAAAATATTAAACCATTGTCACACAGGACCAACAGGAGGGCATTATGGGCCTCAACTAACAGCAAGAAAAGTTTATGAAGCTGGATTCTATTGGCCTACAATTTACAAAGACGCACACCTTCTTTGCAAATCCTGTGATGCATGTCAAAGGGCCGGAAAAATAAGTCAACGTGATGAAATGCCACAAAATGTCATCCAAGTATGTGAAGTATTTGACATTTGGGGTATTGACTTTATGGGTCCATTTCCAAAATCTCATAATTATTTATATATACTCGTAGCCATTGATTATGTATCTAAATGGGCGGAAGCACAAGCTCTCCCAACAAACGATGCACGAGTTGTAGTAAACTTTTTAAAACATCTTTTTGCAAGGTTTGGAACACCGAAAGCTTTAATAAGTGATCGGGGTACTCATTTCTGTAATAATCAACTTGAGAAAGTTCTTAAAAGATATGGAGTAACTCATAAAATCTCCACCGCATATCATCCACAAACAAGTGGACAAGTTGAAAATACCAACCGAGCTTTAAAACGTATTCTAGAGAAAACCGTAGGATCAAATCCGAAGGAATGGTCCATTAAATTGGAGGATGCACTCTGGGCTTTTAGAACAGCCTACAAAACTCCAATTGGAACCACACCTTTTAGACTTGTGTATGGAAAAGCATGTCATCTTCCAGTAGAAATTGAACACAAAGCATTTTGGGCTTTGAAGACATGTAATCTTGATTTACATGAAGCCGGACGTCTACGATTAAGTCAACTAAACGAATTAGAAGAATTAAGACATGAAGCATACGAAAATTCGTTAATCTATAAAGAAAGAACGAAGAAATGGCATGATAAAAGAATCAGAAGTTCAAAAGAATTCAAAGAAGGAGACAGAGTTCTTCTTTTCAATTCACGATTCAAGCTATTTCCTGGAAAATTGAAATCAAGATGGTCTGGACCATTCATAGTCAAAAGAGTTTTCCCATACGGAACGATAGAATTAATAAATTCAAATGGGATTGAATTTAAAGTTAATGGTCACAGAGTTAAACATTACGTACATGGTCCGATGGAAGTCGACAACGAAGTTAATCACAATTTCGACACCACAGCTAACTAATTGTGGGGAGAATCAAGTCTTTAAAGGATAATATATATTTCTGTTAGAGTTAGATTGTCTGTTTTCGTGTAGTTCTCGAAAATGGAACACGTATGGTCTTTCCCTAGCAGACCCTAAAGAACTAGTCTTCTCCCCCCATTCTGAATTTTTATTTTTTTAGGTTTTTACGAAATGAAGACTGCCTGTGAACTAAACCATGGTCTAATGCTACACGCTTTGATCACTAAAAGAAATAATGACATACTACCGAGTGAATTAGTATCAGTAATCAGAGAAAGAATGGACGGAGTTAGAAAAGGATCCAGATGCGAAGATAATAAGTTACAATTTGGTAAAGGAAAATCAAAATCCGCAGCGAAAAGAAGAGCACGACACCTAGAACGATGTCACAAATGCGGAAAATGGTCACATGGAGGTAAATGTTCAAATAATCAAACCTATTCAAATACCGAATTTGTTACTTTATGCAGAGACGGACCGTTCATATGTTTAGAAGAAAAGACAATGAATGCTCGAGGTTACGCCTATGCAGCCATGGAAAATCAATTAAACCGACTATCTTATGAATATAATAGATCATATAACTAAGAAATCTATTTCACAGGTATGTCTGTACAGTTTTTATTTTTATTTTTATTTTTAACCTTTTGATAATAAACGCTAATTTGTTCGCTAAAAAGTATTAAATTGGTATTAAATAAAATTAGGTTTGGCGACCGAAATTATTGATATCGTTCAAAAATTTATTACATCACTGCGAAATTTAACGTTTATTCTTAAGGTATAAATATCTTTAATCAATCAACCCAAAATATTTTAAAAATTCGTCATGAGTTAAATTAGGTCTTGGAACCGAAATTGCTTTACCGAAAAGAGGGGCGCATATTTTTGATAATATTTGATTGATTAAAGTGGGATAAAAAGACAAAAAGATTTTCAATTTTATTTTTACCATGTTTTTAAAATTAATATTTAAACCTTAAATTAATATTGTAAACTTTATAAAAACAATATATTTAAAATTGTAAATATTTGAAAAAATTAATATAAGTTTGATATGATTTATAAATTTTTAAATTAAGTTTGGTGTGAATTTTTAATTTTTAAAATATGAAATTTTAATTTTATGCATTTCAAATTTTAAGTTTGGTGTGAATTTTTAATTTTTAATTTTGAATTTTATATTTAAGTTGTGTGAATTTAAAAACAAAAATTTACTTTATCTCATTAAGTTAAAAATATGATTTTTAAAATTCGTCGTAAGTTGAAGACTAGGTCTTTGAACCGAAATTGCTTTACCCGAGGGAGGGACGAGAACTTTTATTATCATTATTTTTAATCTTATTGATTTAAAGTATGCCAAAAAAAAATTAAAAAAAAAAAACCCAAAAATCTTAGCTTTTAAAACAATCGCTTGAAAATGACAAAATTTTAAAATTTTGTCGAGGGACGGACTAGGGCATCGTCCCGAAACGACCTCGTCTTAAAAAGAAACAAAATATTTAAAATTTTATTAAATTTTATGTTTTAAAAGTATAAGGTTTTTATAAAAAAAAAAAAAAAAAAAAAAAAAAAAAAAAAAAATTAAAAATACCTGGAAAATACCCCCATGCGACTCGCATGGGGGTAAGAGCAAAACCATGCGAGTCGCATGGCAGCAAAAAACTGGACAGGATCAAATTATCCAGCGAGCTGCTCTTTTTCACAAACACACATACACAAACACGAACCATCTCCAAAACCCTCTCAAATTTTCATCATTTTTCACCAAATTTCTTGCAAAACTTCACAACAATCATGCCTAGATTCAGTAGTCTCAACCCCTTCAGGAGAAAGGTAAAGATTTCACCCCTAATCTCTTTAAATTCGAATTTTTGTGTTCTTGAGCTAGAAAATTTATATTTTGATTTTGTTAAATTTAGGTGTAATTAGAGCTAAATTGTTGTTATATTATGCATGTATATCCTAGATAGAAGCTATTTAACATGAATTGAAGCTAAAAACTTCAAAATTTTAAGAATCTAGGGTTTGTGTTCTTGAGCAATTTGGGGCTTTTTGATATAAACAGGTTATGGCCGATTTTTGTCATGAATTGTTGCTAAATTAAGTAGTGTAACATGTTTAGGTAGTTAATTGATCCAAACTTTGAGCCTAAACATGTTTTTGAGAATTAAAGTAGACTTTTTAAGTCTAAAAATTCATGAACTTGGATAATTTGATATAAAGGCCATTTGAAACTTGTTTCATTGCTAGTAGTGATTATTTTGGCATGTTATTTAAGATAAATGCTTATGAACTTGATGTACATTTTTCGTATATGCTTATTTGACAAAGTGTAGACTTGACAAAAATATGAAAATGAGCACTAGTTTGATTTGAATGCCATGTAACAAGTGTTTAATTGCTATAATGATTATTGTTGACATGTTTAAGAGTTTAAATGTGATAAAACATTGTACACATTTTCGTATGTAAAAGTGTAGAATTGTTATTGTTAAGAAAATGTGTATAAAATGTGTTATGAATTGAACATGTCATCATAATTGTTTCAAGTTATTATTTTGCTAACACTAATGCATATTTGGATGCACAAATTTTGTGTTTAATGTGTTTTGCAGAGAGCCGATACTGGAGGTTCAGGAGCATCATCGTCCAGGCAACCAGAGCCCGAACCGGAAATGTTTCATGAACAAGAACAACATATGCAACAAGAAGAAGAAGAACAGGAGGAGCAACATATTCCATATCACGATCAAGATCAATTATTCGTGAATCAGTTTCGTCAATTCGCTCCACATCAAAGGATTCTGAGCTTAGACATTAATGAAGATCAGTTACACCCAAATCTGAGATTTGATCGATGTTGGATAGAGTATCCAGATTATCAAAAGAACATGCACATTCTCTACTTTAAGGTTGTTGAAATGCCAAGGGCAATTGACTGGGTACCTTTGGAAACAGTTGACCTTGCCGAGCCGATTCGGGAATTATTGGTGCAAAGGTATGGTAATTCTCAGTTTAACGATTGGATGCGCCTATTTTCCATTCGTAGAACCATATATAGGGAATGGTGTATAGAATTACTTAGTACTATTAAGTTAAACAGTGATGTTAGGAGGATAGATGATAGAAGCTTTATTAGATTTCTGTTAGGTGGACGCATGTACAGAATGTCCATGATAGATTTAGCCAGGGCCTTACAGATTTACACCCCTGCTGAACTTTTGAGCCCCGACTGTAATAGCTTGATTGCCCAAGGAGAAAGGGTAGATAGGGAATTTGATATTAACGCTGTCTGGAGGCGTATGTCCCACTTTAATGAATTTCACGCCAGTGGAAATCATACATACTTAGATATAGACAGAGCTGAACTCCGGGTGATTCATAGATTCTTAGCAAACACAATTACACAAAGGGGTAGGAATAAGGAGAAATTGACCGTAAACGATTTGTTCTACCTCAAGTGTATTAGAGACCCGAGGAGTTTCGTTAACATTCCCTATTGTGTTGGTTATTATCTCGCTAATGTAGTTTCGGGGATGAAATCGGGGAGTATTATAGGTGGTGGTATTTTCATTACTCTCATTGGAGAGTATTTAGGTGTAGATAAGCACCAAGGGGGTCCAATGAACGAAATAGAGGACGGAGGTGAAACTATAAGTTCAAACCTTTATCACGGTGCAAGGGTATTATTGATGAGACGTGGTCGGGTATATCGATACGAGGGACCTCAGCGACAGGTAGAAAGAGGTTCGGATGACGAGATGGAGGATGCGAACAACATTATAGGAGTTGTTCGGGAGACTGCTCTTGATTTAGGCGTTCGTATGGAGGATGAATACATGACGAACTATGATAGGCATATGCAGTACGAGGCATGGCAACGTCGGAATGACTACGAGCATTCCCGGCAACGAGAGCATGGCCGATGGGATTATCATCAGCGCCAAATTATAAGCCAGTTGCAGCCTGGCGAGATGTATTATCCGACCCGACCCGCATACTATCCCGCACATCAGCCAGAAATGAGACCACCCTATGATTCATATGATTATGACGCAGCATACCAGTTCACCTATAATCAGCCATGGAACCCGGACGCGAACATGAATTGGGATCCATATCCTAATTTTCCTCCTAACCCAACTCCTGATCAGTAGAGATAAGTTGGTAATTTTTATTTTTATTTTAAACACTTAACATTTTATTACGTTTATGTAATGTTTGATATTCTTATTATTATTGTGTACTAATATTTTTCTTATAGTTTGAAAGTGGGATGCCAAAGTTCCATTTCAAATTGCATGTATGATTATATTTGTATTGTATGTATTCTATTTTATGCACAAAACAGGGTAAAACAACGCATTTTCAAAGACTGGCATTAAGTTCAGCAAAAGCAAGTAATTTTGACGACAATGATGCAAAATGTATGTGAAATAACAACAAGACGGAATGAACAAATGACGTGCACCATTTATCATTCAGCAAACAAACGTCAATATATTTGGAAACTTTGGTAAAAATTTAATCATTTTCACACAAATCACCCTCAATAATTTAAATTGTTACTGATTTCTTGCAAATGAGGGCATTGCAAGATCTTAAGTGTGGGAAGGGGTTAAATTCTTTCGAATTTTAAAATTTTTATATTATACACTTGGTTACCATTAAAAATACTAGTAAAGCAGTAGTTGTATTAGAATCTGGTGCTCTCTGATAAAAAAGAACAGCCCTAGTCTTATATACTGACTACCCAATTCTAGTAAAATTTTTCAAAATTTTCAATTAAATGAATTCAAAATCATGTTTATACATATTTATGAACGATAAAACTAGGTTTTAACACCGAAATTATTGTTACCTCGGAAAGGACATAAATTGAGAAACAAACTAAAATGTTAAAATTCATTTAAAATGGAATAGAGGACGATAAAAAGGAAAATAAAAGCCAAGTGTGGGAAAATTTACCAAGTTATTTTAAACATATGTCACATATATCTGTAACAAATAACTAAAAATACTTTTGCTTTGGACTAAACTAAACTGTTTTACCCGATGAAAGAAAAGAAGAGATGGATCTACACGATGAATCAATTCCATCACTAAAAGGAAGTAAAGTCTTCCGAAAAAGACACGCGCTTCTTGATTTAGGTCATGAAGTTGTCGTCCAGACCAGCTGTAGGTTGACGAAAAATCTAGAAAAGTCATCACTAAAATCAGCTGGAAATCCACGGACCTCAGCATTAAACAGGGTCGCCAAGTGGTCAGATTTATCCTAACCATGAGAAGGATTTATCTCGTACAATGGGGGGGCACCATGCAAATTAGCTTGATAAGACTAATGAATCAGATCCCCAGAAAGGATAATCTCCTTAAAGATTAAAAATCAGCTTTTAAGACTGATATTACTCAATCCTAGAGATTGACCTTAAAGATTGAGAATTACAAACTCATGGAATTCGATGATATCTAAACTCGAGCTTAAACGAGAAAATATTTTGATCAAAAAAATTACAAACCGATTTGTTTTCTGAAAACCCTATTTTCAATGCGTTCATTACCATTGAACGTAAAATCCTAGGAATTCACCTGGAATTCATTAGGTCACCTGAACCAAATCGGGTGTCAACCGTAAGAACGGTGGTTGCATAACATGGTCAAAGACAGGACCTTGTGCCAGACCGAAAAATTATAAGGGTGAGCTTTACTATTGCTCCTACCAAGGATAGTAATTGCTTCCGACACGTTATAGACCATAATCAAAAGCATGTCACGGGACATTGCCTTAAACAGTTGCTTGTTCAACGCTTTCCTTTACAACCGGACGGTAGTTTGCCGGAAGGTAATATACGGAACAAGTAAACTGGACGTGTTGCTTTCCAAATACAAGGTTAGCAAGTGGGTGACACAAAACCGCAAGTTTTGAGCTAAAATTTTCAATTCTGAAACCCACCAAACCCACAAAAATATTTTGCAAACACCGGTAAAGGGTTATTCCGGAAAACTTATCTAGGGTAAAAACTAGATTTCGAAAGATCAAATGTTTTCATAAAGATCCAATTTCCTTAATGGATCTAAATTTTTATAGTCATGTGGGACTGTAAACCATATCGTTACTTCCATTGTTTATACCGCCGTATAGAAATCACTGATGTACAAAGTGTGAAGAATAAAGAAGTGATTCTAGTATTTCAAGACAATATTGATTGAGGACAAGCAACGCTCAAGTGTGGGAATATTTGATAATGCTAAAAACGAACATATATTTCATAGCATTATTCCTCAAGAAAGACAAGCTTTTAGTTGCAATTGTTCTATTTACAAGAGATATTCGTTTAAATAATAAAAGGTGAAGACAAAAGGCAGATTCGACAAATTGAAGACAAAAAGGTCCAAAGAGCTAAAAAGTACAAGATACAATTAAAAAGGTTCAAAATATTGATGAGGAACGTCTCAAAATGACAAGAGTACAAGTTACAAGACGCAAAGTACGCGATTTAAAATAATACGCGAGGACGTCCGAAAATCCGGAACCGGGACCTGAGCCAAGAAGAAACGCCCGACGCAACTTACCAAAAATATCTAGTCTACTATGCACAAGAATATAATATAATATATATATAATTATATATAATTATATATTATATATATTATTATTATTATATTACGTCGGCAAGAAGAAAACAAATCCATTTGGCTGGATCCAGGGTGGCCATGCGACTCGCATGGCCAGAAGCACAAATCCATGCGAGTCGCATGGAGTGAGATTGCTGGTCAGGTCCTATATAAAGCCAGTTTTCTGCCGAGTTTATATAATCTTTTTTCTCTTCCTCTTCATACGTAAATATAATTATATTTATAATTTATATTTTAAATTTTAATTATAATTCTAATAATAAGGGTAAGTTAGCGAATGTTGTAAGGGTGTAAGTCGAAATTCTGTCCGTGTAACGCTACGCTATTTTTAATCATTGTAAGTTATGTTCAACCTTTTTACATTAATGTCTCGTAGCTAAGTTATTATTATGCTTATTTAAAACGAAGTAATCATGATGTTGGGCTAATTACTAAAATTGGGTAATTGGGCTTTGTACCATAATTGGGGTTTGGACAAAAGAACGACACTTGTGGAAATTAGACTATGGGCTATTAATGGGCTTTATATTTGTTTAACTAAATGAAAGTTTGTTAATGTTAATATAAAGATTTACAATTGGGCGTCCCTATAAATTACCATATACACTCGATCGGACACGATGGGCGGGGTATTTATATGTACGAATAATCGTTCATTTAACCGGACACGGGAATGGATTAATAGCCACTAGAATAATTAAAACAGGGGTGAAATTACATTCAAGGGTAATTGGTGTAATTGTTAACAAAGTAGTAAAACCTTGGTTTACACGCAGTCGATAACCTGGTGTATTCATTAAACAAAGTATTAAAACCTTGTTACAATTCGAATCCCCAATTAGTTGGAATATTTAACTTCGGGTATAATAATAATTTGACAAGGACACTTGCAATTTATATTTATGACTGATGGACTGTTATGGACAAAAACCAGACGGACATATTGAATAATCCAGGACAAAGGACAATTAACCCATGGGCATAAAACTAAAATCAACACGTCAAACATCATGATTACGGAAGTTTAAATAAGCATAATTCTTTTATTTCATATTTAATTTCCTTTATTTTATATTTAATTGCACTTCTAATTATCGCACTTTTATTTATTTTATTTTATCGCACTTTTAATTATCGTACTTTTTAATTATCGCAAGTTTATTTTATCGCACTTTTATTATTCGCAATTTCATTATCGTTATTTACTTTACGCTTTAATTTAAGTCTTGTATTTATTTTATATTTTACATTAGGTTTTAACTGCGACTAAAGTCTTAAAATCGACAAACCGGTCATTAAACGGTAAAAACCCCCCTTTATAATAATAATATCACTTATATATATATTTGTATTTTTATAAAAGTAAACTAATATAGCGTTGAGCTTTGTTTAAAGATTTCCCTGTGGAACGAACCGGACTTACTAAAAACTACACTACTGTACGATTAGGTACACTGCCTATAAGTGTTGTAGCAAGGTTTAAGTATATCCATTCTATAAATAAATAAATATCTTGTGTAAAATTGTATCGTATTTAATAGTATTTCCTAGTAAAATAATAACTATTTTATATACACCTCGTTCGACATCACTCACCCTTATGATTTTTCGGTCTGGCACAAGGTCCTATCTTTGACCATGCTATGCAACCACCGTTCTTACGGTTGACACCCGATTTGGTTCAGATGACATAATGAATTCCAGATGAATTCCTAGGATTTTACGTTCAATGGTAATGAACGCACTGAAAATGGGTTTTCAGAAAACAAATCGGTTTGTAATTTTATCAAAATATTTTCTCGTTCAAGCTCGAGTTTAGATATCATTGAATTCCATGAGTTTGTAATTCTCAATCTTTAAGGTCAATCTCTAGGATTGAGTAATATCAGTCTTAAAAGCTGATTTTTGATCTTTAAAGGAGATTATCCTTTCTGGGGATCTGATTTATTAGTCTTATCAAGCTAATTTGCAAGGTGCCCCCCCCCCCATTGTACGAGACAGATCCTCTCATGGTTAGGATAAGTCTGACCACTTGGCGACCCTGTTTGATGCTGAGGTCCGTGGATTTCCTGCTGATTTTAGAGATGACTTTTCTAGATTTTTCATCAACCTACAGCTGGTCTGGACGACAACTTCATGACCTAAATCAAGAAGCGCGTTTCTTTTTCAAAAGAATTTACTTCCTTTTAACGATGAAATTGATTCATCGTGTAGATCCATCTCTTCTTTTCTTTCATCGGGTAAAACAGTTTAATTTAGTCCAAAGCAAAAGTATCTTCAATTATTTGTTACAGAAATATGTGACATATGTTTAAGATAACTTGGTAATTTTTCCCACACTTGGCTTTTATTTTCCTTTTTATTGTCCTCTATTCCAATTTAAATGAATTTTAACATTTTGGTTTGTTTCTCAATTTATGTCCTTTCCGAGGTAACAATAATTTCGGTGTTAACACCTAGTTTTATCGTTCATAAATATGTATAAACATGATTTTGAGTTCATTTAATTGAAAATTTTGAAAAATTTTACTAGAATTGGGTAGTCAGTATATAAGACTAGGGCTGTTCTTTATTATCAGAGAGCACTAGATTCTAATACAACTACTACTTTACTAGTATTTCTAATGGTAACCAAGTGTTTAAAGTAAAAAAAATTTAAAAATCCGAAAGAGAATTTAACCCCTTCTCACACTTCAGATCTTGCAATGCCCTCATTTGCAAGAAATCAGTAACAATTTAAATTATTGAGGGTGATTAGTGTGAAAATGATTAAATTTTACCAAAGTTTCCAAACATATTGGCGTTTGTTTGCTGAATGATAAATGGTGCATATCATTTGTTCATTCCGTCTGTTGTTACATCACATTTATCTTGTCGTCAAAATTAGTAGCTTTTGCTGAACTTAATGCCAGTCTTTGAAAATGCGCTGTTTTACCCTGTTTTGTACAATTTACAATATACATACATACAAATATAAACATGTATGGCAATTTGAAATGGGACTTAATATCCCACTTTCAAATCCTAAATGTGAAATATTAGTACACAATAATAATAAAAATGATAAAGATTACATAAGTATATTCAATAACATAAGATTAAACATGAATAAGTAAAAAGATAAAAACATAAAAATCATATAAATAACCAAATGGAACCAAATCAGTCTGGATAGGGGTTCCAGTTCATCTCATCAGGTGAGTTCCATTGTTGGTTATAGGTGTTCTGATAGGCTTGGTTATAGTCATACCGGTTAAAGGGTGGTCGGATATCGGGGCTGTGTGGCGGAAAATGAGCAGGTCGAGTAGGCACGTAGTTATTTGGTACCTGATATGAGAGCTGGCTCATGATTTGGTGCTGATGAACTACCCAGCTATCGTGTTGGCGTCACCTATAATCCTCGTATACTCGCTCGGAGTTCCACTGCTCGTACATACTATGTATGGCCGCGTTCATCATTGCTTCCTCATCTATACGAACGTGGACGTCAAGAATAGCATCTCGAAAGACATCCCTAATGTCTTTCACCTCCTCCATTTCCTCATCTGAGCCTCTCTCTACCTGAGGATGAGATCCCTCATAGGGTACTGCCTGGTTACGTCGACTTTTCAATACTTTAGCACCCACATAAACTTTCAATCCTAAGGGTTCAACCTGTTCTCTACAAAGCTGTAATGGACCCCCTTGGTTCCTATCAACACCTAAATACTCTCCAATTAGAGTAACAAAAATACCTCCTCCTATTATACTCCCGTCCTGCATTCCCTCTACCATTTTAGATAAATAAAAAGTAACACAGTAAGGGATATTGACAAAGCTTCTAGGATCCCCGAATACACTTTAGGTAGAATAAATCATGTAAGGTAATTTTTTCTTTATTGTGACCTCTTTGTGTAATTGAGTTAGCCAAAAATCTATGAATAATACGATGCTCGGCTCTGTCAATATGTGTATAGGAGTGTCCTCCTGCTCGTGTAAAAACATCAAAATGTGACATACGCCTCCAAATGGTGTCAGCGTCAAATTGCTATCTACCCTTTCACCATAATGAATCAAATTTGTACAATCGGGTAATAGCAACTCACCAGGAGTATATATCTGTAAGGCCCTGGCCATGTCCAGCATGGACATTCTGTACATCCTACCACCAAGGATAAACCTAAGAAATCTTCTATCATCTATTCTAACTATATTTGTATCAAGTGATACAGTACTCATCAACTCAACACACCATTCCTTATAAACAGGTCTACGAATGGTGAAGAGACGTTCCCAATCTGTAAAAGAAGAACTACCATACCTTTGAACCAAAAGCTGTCTAACACGGTCAGCTAGATGGACCGTTTCCAAAGGGGCCCAATCGATTACCCTTGGCACCTCTACATTTTTTGTTACCAATTTGAATTTGTTCCTTTGATATGTCTCGTAATCTCTCCATCTCCTATCAAATCTTAGATTAGGATGCAGAGTGTGCTCAGGAATCGTTGGGAATTCTACTGGCGGCCTCATTGGGAATACTATGAATTCATCAACAAACTGTACCAGATTATAATAAGGTATGTGCTGATCAGGCTGTTGTTGTGGTTCTTGTTGTGGTTCTTGTTGTGGTGCTGGTGCTGGTCGTCTAGATGATGATGCTCCTGAACATCCCGTATCGGCTTTCTGCAAAACACATTAAACACAAAATTTGTGCATCCAAATATGCATTAGTGTTAGCAAAATAACAACTTAAAACAATCACTATAACATGTTAAATCAAAATTAAACTTATACACATTTTCACAATTTTTCACAATTCTACACTTTTCAAATAAGCACATATGAAAATGTATACAAAATTCATAAGCATTTAACTCAAATAACATGTTAAAATAGTCATTACTAATAATTAAACAAGTCTCAAATGGCAAATATATCAAATTAATCAAGTTCATGAATTTTGAACTTAAAAAGTCCACTTTAATCTCTAAAAATCATGTTTAGGATCAATGTTTGGATCATTTAACTATCTAAACATGTTACACTACTCAATTTAGCAATAACTCATGACAAAAATTGGCCATAACCTGTTTATATCAAAAAGCCCCAAATTGCTCAAGAACACAAACCCTAGATTTCTAAAAATTTTGAAGTTTTTGGCTTCAAATCATGTTAAATAGCATCAATATAGGTTATACATGCATAAAATACTAACAATTTAACACTAATTACACTAGAAATTAACAAAATTGCATTAGGTAAAAAAAATTGAAATTTATCACAAAAACTAGCAAATTTATGAGTTTAGGGGTGTAATTTTTACCATTTTGCTGAAGAATGAGAATCTAGGCATGATTAGAGCAAGAAAAATGATGAATTACGGTGGAAAAATGATGAAATTTGGTGAGGTTTTGAGTGTTTTTCGTATATGTGTGTGTGTTTATGTGGAGAAGACAGAACAGCGAGCTGTATGTATCAGGCCTGGAATTTGCCTCCATGCAATCGCATGGAGGGATAGGGTGATTCCCATGCGATCGCATGGGTACCCGGCTACAGTGTTTTGCCCTTTTTTTTTAAATAAAACCTTATACTTTATAAAACTTATAATTAATTAAATTTTAAAAATTTGTTTTCCTTTAGGAGCGAGGGTGTTTTGGATTGATGTCCTAGTCTGTCCCTTGACAAAATTTCTAAAATTTGTCAAATCAAATCGCGGTTTTAAAAGTAAAGATTTTTGGGTTTTTTAATATTTTTGGCATACTTTAATTCAATAAGATTAAAAATAATGATAATAAAAGTTCTCGTCCCTCCCCCGGGTAAAGCAATTTCGGTTCAATGACCTAGTCTTCAACTCAAGACGAATTTTAAAAATCATATTTTTAACTTAGCGAAATAAAGTAAATTTTTGTTTTTAAATTCACACAACTTAAATTTAAAATATGCATAAAATTAAAAATTCACACCAAACTTAATTAAAAATTTATAAATTCTCACCAAACTTATATTATATTTTTGTTTTTATACATACAAACTTATATTAAAAATATTAATTTTTCAAATATTTACAATTTTAAATATATTAATTTTAAAAAGTTTACAATATTATTTTAATTTTTATATATTAATTTTAAAACATGGTAAAAATAAAATTAAAAATCTTTTTGGCTTTTATCCCACTTTAATCAATCAAATATTATCAAAAATATACGCCCCTCTTTTCGGTAAAGTAATTTTGGTTCCATGACCTAATTTAACTCATGACGAATTTTTGAAATATTTTGGGTTGATTGATTAAAGAATTTTTATACCTTAAGAATAAACGTTAAATTTAGCAGTGATGTAATAAATTTTTGTATGATATCAATAATTTCGGTCGCCAAACCTAATTTTATTCAATACCAATTTAATACTTTATAGCGAACAATTTAGCGTTTATTATCAAAAGGTTAAAAATAAAAATAAAAAAATAAAAACTGTACAGACTACCTGTGAGATAGTATTCTTAGTTATATGATCTATCCCATTCATAAGATAGTCGGTTTAATTAGTTTTCCATAGCTACATAGGCGTAACCTCGAGCATTCAGTGTTTTTCTTCTAAACATATGAACGGTCCGTCTCTGCATAAAGTAACACATTCGGTGTTTGAATAGGTTTGATTATTTGAACATTTACCTCCATGTGACCATTTTCTGCATTTGTGACATCTTTCTAGGTATCGTGCTCTTCTTTTCACTGCGGATTTTGATTTTCCTTTACCAAATTGTAACTTATTATCTTCGCATCTGGATTCTTTTCTTACTCCGTCAATCTTTCTCTGATTACTGATACTAGTTCACTCGGAAGTGTGTCATTATTACGTTTAGTGATCAAAGCGTGTAGCATTAGACCATGGTTTAGTTCATAGGAAGTCTTCATTTCCTAAAAAAAATAAAAATTCAGAATGGGGGGAGAAGACTAGTTCTTTAGGGTCTGCTAGGGAAAGACCATTCGGGTTCCATTTTCGAGAACTACACGAAAATAGACAATCTAACTCTAACAGAAATACATATTATCCTTTAAAGACTTGATTCTCCCCACACTTAGTTAGCTGTGGTATCAAAATTGTGATTAACTTCGTTGTCGACTTCCATCGGACTATCTATGTAATGTTTAACTCTGTGACCATTAACCTTAAATTCAATTCCATTTGAATTTATTAATTCTATCGTTCCGTATGGGAAAACTCTTTTGACTATGAATGGTCCAGACCATCTCGATTTCAATTTTCCAGGAAATAGCTTGAATCGTGAATTGAAAAGAAGAACTCTGTCTCCTTCTTTAAATTCTTTTGAACTTCTGATTCTTTTATCATGCCATTTCTTCGTTCTTTCCTTATAGATTAACGAATTTTCGTATGCTTCATGTCTTAATTCTTCTAATTCATTTAGTTGACTTAACCGTAGACGTCCAGCTTCATGTAAATCAAGATTACATGTCTTCAAAGCCCAAAATGCTTTGTGTTCAATTTCTACTGGAAGATAACATGCTTTTCCGTAGACGAGTTTGAAAGGTGTGGTTCCAATTGGAGTTTTGTAGGCTGTTCTAAAAGCCCAGAGTGCATCCTCCAATTTAATGGACCATTCCTTCGGATTTGATCCTACGGTTTTTTTAGAATACGTTTTAAAGCTCGGTTGGTATTTTCAACTTGTCCACTTGTTTGTGGATGATATGCGGTGGACATTTTATGAGTTACTCCATATCTTTTGAGAACTTTCTCAAGTTGATTATTACAGAAATGAGTACCCCGATCACTTATTAAAGCTTTCGGTGTTCCAAACCTTGCAAAAAGATGTTTTAAAAAGTTGACTACAACTCGTGCATCGTTAGTTGGGAGAGCTTGTGCTTCCGCCCATTTAGATACATAATCAATGGCTACGAGAATGTAGAGATTATTATGAGATTTTGGAAATGGACCCATAAAGTCAATACCCAAATGTCAAATACTTCACATACTTGAATGACATTTTGTGGCATTTCATCACGTTGACTTATTTTTCTGGCCCTTTGACAAGCATCACAGGATTTGCAAAGAAGGTGTGCGTCTTTGTAAATTGTAGGCCAATAGAATCCAGCATCATAAACTTTTCTTGCTGTTAGTTGAGGCCCATAGTACCCTCCTGTTGGTCCTGTGTGATAATGGTTTAAAATTTTACTAGCTTCATCTTCAAATACACATCGGCGTATTATTCCATCGGGACAAGTTTTAAACAAATGTGGATCTTTCCAGAAATAGTGTTTTATAACACTGAAGAATTTCTTTCATTTTTGATACGATAATCCTTTTTCAAGGAATCCACATACTAAGTAGTTTGCATAGTTTGCAAACCATGGAATTTCATTATAATCTATCTTCAATAGATATTCATCAGGAAAGTTGTCTTGTATGGCCGATTCATTTAGAACTTCTAATTCGGGATTTTCAAGACGAGAAAGATGATCAGCGGCGAGATTTTCTGCTCCTCTTTTATCTCGGATTTCAATATCGAACTCTTGTAAGAGTAAGATCCAAAAGATTAATCTTGGTTTGGCATCTTGTTTCGAAAATAGGTATCTAAGAGCAGAATGGTCGGTATAGACCACCGTTTTTGCTAGAACGAGATATGAACGAAATTTGTCAAAAGCAAAGACAATAGCAAGGAGTTCTTTTTCAGTAGTTGTATAGTTCATTTGTGCTCCTTGTAACGTCTTACTAGCATAATATATAGGTTGAAATCTTTTTTCAATCCTTTGTCCTAAAACGGCTACCATTGCAAAATCACTTAAATCGCACATTAGTTCAAACGGTAGATTCCAATTTGGTGTTATCATGATCGGCGCATTAGTGAGTTTCTCCTTAAGAATATTAAAAGATTTGATGCATTCATCTAAAAAGATGAATGGAGCATCCTTTTCTAGGAGTTTATTCATAGGAGTGGCAATTTTAGAAAAATCTTTTATGAAACGTCGATAAAAACCGGCATGCCCTAGAAAACTCCTAACTCCTCTAATATTGGTGGGATGTGTAAGTTTAGCAATTACATCTACTTTAGCTCTATCCACTTCAATTCCTTCTTTTGAAATTTTATGTCCAAGAACGATGCCTTCTTTAACCATGAAATGGCATTTCTCCCAATTAAGTACTAGATTTGATTGTTCGCATCTAATAAGCATTCGTTCAAGATTAACTAGACATGATTCAAATGTATCACCGAAGACTGAAAAGTCATCCATGAAAACTTCCATGCATTCTTCTATCATGTCGTGAAAAATCGCCATCATGCACCTTTGAAAGGTTGCAGGGGCGTTGCAAAGTCCAAATGGCATGCGTTTGTAAGCAAAAGTACCATAAGGGCACGTGAACGTGGTTTTCTCTTGATCTTCGGGTGCTATTGGAATTTGAAAATATCCGGAAAATCCATCAAGAAAACAATAGTAACTGTTTTCGGCTAATCTTTCCAACATTTGATCAATAAAAGGTAAGGGAAAGTGATCTTTTCTGGTGGCGTCATTTAATTTTCTATAATCAATACATACACGCCATCCTGTTACAGTCCTAGTAGAAATAAGCTCATTTTTTTCATTTGTAATGACAGTCATGCCACCCTTCTTAGGCACGCATTGAACTGGGCTTACCCATGGACTATCAGAGATTGGATAAATTAAACCTGCATCTAGAAGTTTAATAATTTCTTTTTTAACTACATCTTGCATATTCGGATTTAGTCTTTGTTGGCGTTGTACATACGTTTTATGACCTTCTTCCATAAGGATTTTATGTGTGCAATACGAATGACTTATTCCTTTAATATCATGAATTTTCCATGCAATGGCTGGTTTATGAGCTTTCAACACAGAAATGAGTTGTGATTTTTCATTTTCAGTAAGAGAAGACGATATTATTACAGGTAATTCAGATTCACCATGTAAATAAGTGTATTCCAAATGGTTTGGAAGTGGCTTTAATTCTAATGTCGGTGGTTCTTCTATCGATGATTTATATCGATATCTGTCTTCTTCTTTTAGCATTTGAATTTCTTCTGTTGTTGGTTCATATCCATTAGCTATTAGTGTAGCTAACATTTCAGATTCATCAATTGGTTCATTACCTTCTCCTAAAGAACATTCTCCTGTTCCTTGTAATTCTGGAAATTCTTTTAACAATTCTGCATATGAATCTATAGTTTGAATATAATAACATGTATCATCTGCAGATTGCGGTTGTTGCATTGCTCTATCAACTGAAAAGGTAACACTCTCGTCCTCTATACTTAGGGTCAGTTTCTTACCAAACACGTCTATCATTGCTTTAGCCGTGTTTAAGAATGGTCTTCCTAATATGAGAGGAACTTGAGAATCTTCTTCCATGTCCAGAACAACAAAATCTACTGGAAATACTAAAGTACCAACTTTAACTAGCATGTTCTTTATTATCCCTCTAGGATATTTTATTGATCGATCGGCTAGTTGTATGCTTATTCTTGTTGGTTTCAATTCTCCAAGGTCTAGTTTAGCGTATAGTGAATACGGCATTAAATTTATACTAGCACCTAAGTCTGCCAATGCTTCTATTGAACTAAGACTACCCAGAAAACATGGAATTGTGAAACTTCCTGGATCAGATAATTTTTCTGGTATCTTATTCAACAACACTGCTGAACAATTAGCATTCATAGTAACAGCCGAGAGTTCTTCCATTTTCTTTCTATTTGAGATTAGATCTTTCAAGAATTTAGCATATCTAGGCATTCCTGAAATCACATCAATGATAGGAAGATTTACATTTATCTGTTTAAACATATCCAAGAATTTGGATTGCTCGGATTCAAGTTTCTCTTTCTTCATTTTACTCGGGTAAGGAAGTGGTGGTTGGTATGGTTTAACATAAGGTTTATCCTTAGCTGTGTTATCTTCATTAACCTTTTCAACTACCGGTTCTTTTTCCTTATCTTGATCAGGTTGTGGTTCTTGTGGAGTAGGAATAGCTTCATCAGAAGTTACAGGTATTTCAGGTGGTTTAAGTGTTGTACCACTTCTTGTGGTAATGGCTTTAGCTGTTTCATTCCGGGGGTTAGCATTTGTATCACTAGGTAAACTTCCCGGTTTTCTTTCACCTATTAACCTTGCTAGGTTACTTACTTCTTGTTCCAAGTTTTGAATAGAAGCTTGTTGATTTCTAAATGCTTGAGCATTTGTTCATTAGTTTGTTTTTGAGATGTGAAAAACTGCGTTTGAGTTTCAACTAGCTTTGTCATCATATCTTCTAAATTCGGCTTTTTATCATCGGTTTGTGGTGGTTTGTTTTGAAAATTAGATCTTTGCTGATTGTAAGTATTGTTGGATACTTGTTGATTGCTAGGACCTTGTTGGTTGTTGTATGGAATATTTCAATTATAATTCTGGTTTTGATTGTAGATCGGTCTTGGCGGTTGATAATTATTCTGATAATTATTTTCAGGCCTTTGGTTTAGATATGAAACATTCTCTCTTTGTTCCATTGTTAATTCAATACTGAGACAATCTTTTGTCAAATGTGGTCCTCCACACTGCTCACAACTAATTCGTATTGAGTGGATATCTTTAGTCATCTTTTCCATTCGTCTCTCGACAGCATCTATCTTTGCGGAAATGGAATCTAAGTCATGGCTAGAATCGGCTCTAGCTGCTTTAGATGATCTAACGATATATTTTTCTTGGTGCCACTCATGTGAGTGGGAAGCAGTGTTATCGATAATTTTGTAAGCATCAGTTTCAGTTTTCTTCATAATAGAACCACCAGCTGCTATATCTATGTCTTTTCTTGTAGTGATGTCGCATCCTTGGTAGAATATTTGTACTATTTGACAGGTGTCTAAACCATGTTGCGGACATCCTCTTAATAATTTTCCAAATCTTGTCCATGCCTCATATAGAGTTTCATTTGGTTTATGTGTGAACGTAACAATTTCTCCTTGAAGTCTTACGGCTTTAGATGCCGAAAAGAATTGTTTAAGAAATTTTTCAACTAAAACGTCCCATGTATCAATCACCCCTTCAGGTAACGATTCCAACCAATCTTTGGCTTCTCCCTTTAAAGTCCAGGGAAATAACATGAGATATATCTGTTCATCTTCCACTTCTCGGATTTTAAATAGTGTGCAGATCCTATTAAAGGTACGAAGATGTTCATTTGGATCTTCCTTCGGTGCACCACTAAATTGGCATTGATTAGTCACCATATGTAGAATTTGTCCTTTGATATCATAATCTGGCGCATTAATGTCTGGATGAGTAATTGCGTGACCTTGGCCAGTGCGTTTAGCTCTCATTCAGTCTTCCATACTTAAAGGTTCCAGATTCTCCATAATTGAATTTGTTGAATCGGAATCACTAGAGGATTCTGATTTAATGGTTCGTTCCTCAACAATCTCTGTTTGAATGATTGATGGTTCCGGAGAAAAAATTAATGATTCAGGATCTATGAATCGTCCCTGAATATTCTCCGGATTCTCAATTGTGAGGTCGGGTTCAAAAAATGGATTATCGGAAATTTTAACTGGAGTACTTGGTTGACTGGATGACGATTCTAAAGAAAAATCAACGGCGGTAATATTTGCTAGATGTCTTGATCTAGTTACAGGTGGTGAACGTACAAAAGGTGGTGAACGTCTTGCTCGATGCATTCACTGAATATCCTATTAGTTTTTTAAAAGGAAAGAAAAATTATATGAGTTATCAAATTAATAGACTTTTCTGATTTTGCCCACGTTTCGAATAGCCAAAAGATGCAGCAGAGGGGCAGGATTCGTTTGGTCTCAATATAATTGAGGACTGTTTGGCTCCAATAACTCGGTCCACGTACAAATCCAACTATTACTACGAACCAGAAAATTTTGATGTCTATCAATTTAACCACTTAAAATAAATTTTTTTAATTTTAAGAAGTATAGAAAAGAAGTAGAAAAAAAATCTATGTCCTAAAACTAGAATAGCGAGAAATAAGAAAGAAAAAAAAGTGCGTCAAAAAAGGTCGAAAAAGAAAAGATCGAAAAAATAAAAGGCGTCAAAAAATAAGAAATAAAAAAAATGACTTATAGAACTTAAAAACACTCGACTAACCCAAACTTATTACTATCACTAACTTAAAATTATAATCGCAAATTGAGATTACTAATTGGAGTGATAATTGATACATAGGTAAAAGGCGTCGAAAAATAAGAAAGTAGCACGTTGAAACTTAAAAAGGCACTAAAAACTAAAAACTAAAAATTGCGTCTAAAAATATTAAATCTTACAAGTAAAACTATATCCCAAATGGCAATATCTTAAAAAGGAACTAAAACTTAAAAAGGCGTCGCAAAATTCTAAAGCACCTAAATCTTAGTCTAAAGAAAAAGCACTTAAGGGATTTTACGACAAAGCCTAAAAATCCAGAAATAAAAATAACTATGGCAAAAATTATATCTTAAAACTAAATACGAGCGAAAAATACAAAAGTTACGCTAAAACAATTAAAAAGGGACAAAATATACAAATATACTAAAAGTTGTAAAAATTACAATTTTTATAAAAATATTATTTTTATATTATTTATTTTATAAAACTATTAAGTTTATATAAATTAATTAACTAATTAAAACTAAATAATACAAAATAATAAAATTAAAACTAAATATTATAATAATACTAACCTAATTAGGGTTAAAGTAATAATAATATAAATAAACCCCGTAATAAATGCTGAATTAGGGTTGCAGTTGGCGTGTCAGACACTCTCATGCGATCGCATGAGTTTATGCCTTCGGGCTCATGCGATCGCATGAGCCAGGATTTTGGGCCAGGTTACGGGCTGCTACAGTAGCAGGCCCGAGAGTTTTTTTTTTTTTTTTTTTTTCTGTTTTGCTGTTTTAATAAAAAATTATGTAATATATTTATATAATTTAAATAAAACTTATATTTTTTTTAAAATAAAGATAAAGAAAATTTTTATATAACTTACAAACTCTTAAAAATATTTATATTTTTGTTTTTCTTTTTATATTTTCGAATATTTAAAACGTATTTTTACAAAAGCGTATTTTTTTTTATATTTAGCGTTGCGCTTCTGGCTTTTAAGCTAGATTGTTCCCCGGCAGCGGCGCCAAAAATACTTGATGTCAAAGCTAAGGGGTATAAAATACTATTAAATTTTACTAGGAAATACTATTAAATACGATACAATTTTACTCAAGATATTTATTTATTTATTGAATTGATATACTTAAACCTTGCTACAACACTTATAGGCAGTGTACCTAATCGTACAGTAGTGTAGTTTTTAGTAAGTTCGGTTCGTTCCACAGGGAAAAATCTTTAAACAAAGCTTAACGCTATATTAGTTTTATTTTATAAAAATACAAATATATATATATATAAGTAATATTATTATTATAAAGGAAGGTTTTTACCATTTAATGACCGGTTTGTCGATTTTTAAAACTTAAGTCGCAGTTAAAACCAAATGTAAAATATTAAAAATAAATACAAGACTTAATTTAAAGCGTAAAGTAAATAACGATAATGAAATTGTGATAAATAAAAGTGCGATAAAATAAACTTGAGATAATTAAAAAGTACGATAATTAAAAGTGCAATTAAATACAATAACAATAAATAAAAGTGCGATAATTAGAAGTGCAATTAAATACAAAATAAAGGAAATTAAATATGAAATAAAAGAATTATGCTTATTTAAACTTCCGTAATCATGATGTTTGACGTGTTGATTTTAGTTTTATGCCCATGGGTTAATTGTCCTTTGTCCTGGATTATTTAATATGTCCGTCTGGTTTTTGTCCATAACAGTCCATCAGTCATAAATATAAAGTACGAGTATCCTCGTCAAATTATCCTTATACCCGAAGTTAAACATTCCAACTAATTGGGGACTTAAACTGTAACAAGATTTTAATACTTTGTTTAATAATTACACCAGGATGTCGACTGCGTGTAACCCAAGGTTTTAATACTTTGTTATCAATTATACCAAGTGTCCTTGTACATAATTTCACCCCTGTTTTAATAATTCTAGTGACTATTAATCCATTCCCGTGTCCGGTTTAAATGAACGATTATTCGTACATATAAATACCCCGCCCATCGTGTCCGATCGAGTGTATATGGTTATTTATAGGGACGTTCAATTGTAAATCTTTATATTAAAATTAACAAACTATCATTTAGTTAAACAAATATAAAGCCCATTAATAGCCCATAGTCTAATTTCCACAAGTGTCGTTCTTTTGTCCAAACCCCAATTATGGTACAAAGCCCAATTATCCAATTTTAGTAATTAGCCCAACATCATGATTACTTCGTTTTAAATAAGCATAATAATAACTTAGCTACGAGACATTAATGTAAAAAGGTTGAACATAACTTACAATGATTAAAAATAGCGTAGCGTTACACGGACAGAATTTCGACTTACACCCTTACAACATTCGCTAACATACCCTTATTATTAGGATTTAAAATTAAATTTAGAATTAAAATTAAAATATAAATATAAATATTACGTATAGATATATTGAGAGATAGAAAAAGATGTGTTTTGTGTTACACCAAAGCTCGATTTTTATAGGCCTGTGATCTGGAAAAGATGCTCATGCGATCGCATGAGCTTTACCCTTCAAGGCCATGTGATCGCATGGCCAGCTGGGGAGACTCAAAAGTCTTTGTTTTTTTATGCCGACGGTTTTTAAATATAATATAATATATATATATTAATTTTAAGAATTAATTATATATTATATTATATTCATGTGCATAGTTGACTTGAAATTTTTAGTCCGTTGCGTCGAGCGTTGAGAGTTGACTCTGGTCCCGGTTCCGGATTTTCGAACGTCCTTGCGTACAATTTAATATCTTGTACTTTGCATTTTGAATCTTGTACTCTTGTAATTTTGAGACGTTTCTTATCAATAATTGGAACCTTATTGATTGTATTTTGTACTTTTGAGCTTTTTGCTCGTTTGCGTCTTCAATTCGTCGAATCTGTCTTTTGTCTTCACCTTTTATTATTTAAACGAATATCACTTGTAAATAGAACAATTGCAACTAAAAGCTTGTCTTTCTTGAGGAATAATGCTATGAAATATATGTTCGTTTTTAGCATTATCACAATCCAAACACAATGTATTAATGACGTAATCCTTACACGACTGAGATAGAAAATACAAAACGAATAGAACTCATTACAAAATAGAACTTGGGATTATGCACCAACAATAGACACTTGCATATTCCATGCTTATCAAAAAGTTTCTGGTCAGAGAATCATAATAAGGGTGTATTTGGATGAAACTAGCTGAGACTGGAGCTTATGGACTAGAGCTGGAGCTGGAGCTTATTTTTAAAGTTGGTAGCTGGAGCTTATTATTTTTTATAAGTGTTTGGTAAACTAGTTGGAGCTTATTTTCTAGTTCATAAGCTCTACTTTTTTCATAAGCTACTAGAAGTAGTTTATTTTTCTAGAGCTTATGATTTTCATAAGCTCTACTTTTTATATCTACCAAACAAAACTTATTACTTGGAGCTTATTAAAATCATAAGCTCAAACTCCTATAAGCACTCATAAGCTTCCATAAGCTCCTCTACCAAACACACCCTAAAGGCTTCCATTTTAGAAACTCCATAAAGATATGATTATTCATATAATTGATGTTTCATTGAGTCTTGAGATTTTAAGGGATAATTGTGGATAATAACGTGTAGTTGACATAAATAGATCTCACATTAACCACCAAAAGTTAAGAAGGTTTATTCTACTTATAATGAGCAGAATGTGTAGAAATAGATGTTAATCTTAGATATGATCCAAATCTAAGACCTTTTAGAAGAAATTCATGCCCCAACCATTATGCTATATTGTGATATTGATTTTAGTAGTTACAACAGCAACAACAACAATAACAACAAACCCAATGACACCTAGGTAGTGTATGGGGAGGTGGGATGTAGACAATCCTTCCCCTATCCGAAAATAAAGACAAATCATTTCTCTACCCAGAGTAAAACTCTCAAAAGTTAGAGAAAGTCATCCCTCTCTCTATTCAACGGGAAGAGAGATGTTTTTTAAAATAATAGAAATAAAAACAAAAAAAGGTTCAGCATTTCGTGGGAAACTCTAGAGTGGAATGCTGATGGAGAGTGGTGGAAAATTGATTCTTTGACATTTGAGTGAACACTAACGAAACTTTTGTTCCACTTTATATGCTCTTCCAATTTTGTATGAACTACTATGTTTTTGTTAGAACTACTCGAAATAAGTCATTTTTTCTGAATTTAGCCCGATTTAAAGTTTAGGGTTTAGGGTTTAATGTTTCGGATTTAGATTTCTAAACCCTAAACTCTAAACCATTCGTGTTAAATGCTAATTCTAAACTCTAAAATCTAAACTATAAACCCAAAATCTAAACTCTATAACCTAAATCTAAACCTAAAATGTAGAAATTGAATGTAGAACATCATGTTCTACTTGTGTTCTACATGAATGTAGCACATGATGTTCTACATGAATGTAGGACAAATTGATTTTTATGCATATAACAAAAAATGTTCGACCAACTCCAATTTTGTGCGTCCGACCATTTTTTGTTCGAACTACTAGTTTTTAGGTTCCTCAGTCTAAAAGGTTCTCATTTGATCCTTGCAATATATATATAGTGGTAGGATCAATGAGAAAGTAACCAATTGGGGGAAACAAGGGCAAACAATGTTTTTTCGTTTTTTGAAAAAACTTTGTTCACGAACGTTATAGATTGGATAAAAATATAAAAATTTAAAAAAGACACTTTGTGATAAATGTTTTTATTTTGGCGAAAAACGCTCGAAGAAATAATATACAACAATTATCGTGTTTTTCGAGCGTATTTTGAGGGTTTAGAAATTAGGGTTTAGATATTAGTGTTTAGATATTAGGGTTTAGAAATTTAGGGTTTAGATTTAGGGTTTAGATTTAGGATTTAGATTGAGTTTTTAACACGAACGGTTTAGAGTTTAGGGTTTAGGGTTTATGATTTTAGGTTTAGGGACTAAACCCAAAACACTAAACCTTAAACCCTAAACCCTCAACTCTAAATCGGGCTAAATTTTGACAAAAAGTACTTCACAAAACATGAAGAAAAAAAATGTTCATAGATTAACATTTTTCACGATCAATATTATCTTGAATGTTATTTTTGTCGATCGTTTTCCCGCCTAAATAATAACATTCATCACGAAGTGTCTTTTTTAAATGTTTATATTTTCGTGTGATCTTGATGCCTGAAAAAAAATTCGAAAAAGACTGTGATGACCCGTCCAAATCCATTTGGATGAATACATCATTCATCGATTTCGCAGTGAGGTACTGACCTCTACATGATATGTTTTGTAAACATTGCATTCTTTTGAAAAGGCACACCATAAATGAATATCAAATTCCAAGGTTTTTGACGTTTGATGATTTCTACACATAGAAAATCATCGTAAATAATAGTTTACAATACTACATCCGTTGATAATGCAGTCAAAATAAGATACATGATAATGATTTTGTGAATGCAACGTTTTCTTGAATAAAGCATGTATGACTCCATGCACATAGCTTGTATCACATATAAGTAAACAGCGGAAGACTTCTAGGAACCTGAGAATAAACATGCTTAAAATTGTCAACACAAAGGTTGGTGAGTTCATAGTTTTAATGTTGCGCATAATCTGTATGTAAAGGTGGATCACAAGATTTTAGTTGTTTCATCCAGAAGCGTTTATCAAAATATTCTACAAGATTGAGCACCCGGGTAACTAAACTTTAACGTTATAATAAGTACCCCTATTTTAACATACATGCAACCAACATGTACAATACACGCAATCCAACGTGTACTAAACTCAAATAACCTACGTCTGTTTTATAGTTCAGGCTAGGGTTTCTATACCTGGAACAGACGGGGATGTCAAGCCCTATGGATCCATATACAACTACTCGCGCCCACCAGTTCTTATAACCGGCAGTTACTAGTTACCAAAGCTAAGGAATTTTTGGTTCAAACTCAGTGTAGAATTTAGTATGTACTTGTATCCATTGCGTTTAAAGTAAAGTGCATGTATTCTCAGCCCAAAAATATAGATTGCAAAAGCAATTAAAAAGTGAGCAAATGAAACTCACCTTAGCAGCACATAAGGTCATTCACCGAAATGTGACCAAAACTCGGAATGCAAAATAACCGTAGATCTCAACCTAGAGAACATATGTTGGTCAATACATGTCTAACAAGCTAGGTCGGGTCATAGTGTATCACAATCCTAATGCTCGAGACCGACATGCAAAAGTTAACAAAAGTCATATCAAAAGTCAACCTGACCCAATATGATATTTAAATCTATACATGTTTATTATATTAACATAGTATAAGTCTTGATAATTGAACGAATTTATAGTTTATCAAACTCAAAATATTATTTATTTCAAGAGCTATATTATATTTGAATTATCATGGCAATCAAAAATATTTTATTATTTCACATAGTTTTCCAATACTTTAAAAATCAGATTATAGTGTTTATAAAGTTTTAAAACATGATAAGACAGTCAACTTTGACGATTGTTCAACAAAACGAGACGTGCCTTATATAGAAATTCATTTACTCGATTAGTAATATCTAAAAATCCAATTTATCAATCTCATAGACAAGTTGTTTAAATATTAATTTGCAGTTTCAAACACAATTTCAATTAACGTAAAACATAATTCAGTTGACCATATCTTTTAATCCGTTCATCGAAATCACACGATTTCTAAATGAAAAGTTATTAATTTTTCGATAGCTTTCCAACGACATGCATATCATATACCTTATATTAGTAGCATATGTATCAAATTCGTGATTCATCATAAATTATCTAACGACAAAATTAATGCATACAAGCATGCATAAACATATATACTCGAGCACTAGACATGGATACACTATTAATATATAAAAGATAAGATATGAATACTCACGTATCAATATTGTGATTCAATATTGCAGGAAAGTACGTAGACGCAACGGGACAGATAGACACTAGGTTGATGTAAAGACCCGTCCTAATCCATAAGAACGAATACAATAACATATGATTACATCGCGAGGTATTTGACCTCTATATGATACATTTTTCAAACATTGCATTCATTTTTAAAAGATAAACTTTCTTTACATCAAAAATTGAAAGGCATGCATACCATTTCATAATGTCCAACTATAAATGATCTAATCTGTCATTTACTTAATAATAATCTCTATTGGACTCAATGACTTGAATGCAACGTCTTTTGAAATATGCCATGATTGACTCCAAGTAATATCTTAAAAATGAGCAAATGCTCAGCGGAAGATTTCTTTAATACCTGAGAATAAACATGCTTTAAAGTGTCAACCAAAAGGTTGGTGAGTTCATTAGTTTATCATAATCGATCATTTTCATCATTTTAATAGACCACAAGAATTTCATTTCTAGTTCTCATAAATATACGTCCTGTGACGACCCGGAAATTTTTGACCAAATTTAAATTTTAATCTTTACATTATTCCGACACGATAAGCAAAGTTTGTTAAGAATTTTAAACTGTGTTCATACATTCAATTAATCTCGACCAAGTTTCGATGATTTGCGAACCAATACATAAATGGATATGATTACATATATATATATATATATATATATATATATATATATATATATATATATATATATATATATATATATATATATATATATATATATTATAACTTGAAAATATTAACAAAGTATTAAACGTATAATACTTTACATGAACGTATTTGTTTCAATATGTTTATTGACAGAATTAGAAGATAATATCAAATGATTGATTTATCAGATACATTGTATGATTACGAGTCTCTGTTGAGAGGTCCACTTTGATTTAGGAAACCTTTCTTTTTAACGGTATTCGGAATAATTGTTAAAGTGAATTACAAGTAAGAACAAAAGTGTCAATTAATGGGAACTAGACAAGAGTTAGTGGAGACTCCTGTTTGATTTTCAATACATGCCTTACAATAATTTTTCTCGTAACTGTTGATAGGTTAATTACTAGGCTTTAATGATATTTTATCATGAAGAGTAAATAATTGAGTTAACGTTCGTCGGCAAGATAAAACCATTTGTCATGTTAAGATGATTTCATACGTACATTTATCCATTTGACCTAACCCTACAACTCTTGAATAAACTGTAAGTTAATAACTTGAAACCTGTTATGATTTATATATTATTTTACTTTCTTAAGTAAAAACGTTTTTCGACATAATAGAACTAGATTATTAATGTATATGTTTAAATAACGTAAGTTGGAATATTAGTTGTTAGATATATGAATAACTTGCAACATACATTAAAACGTGTTCATTAAATATATGTTTTTCAAATTAATTAAGTACACGATAGTAACACTCACTCGGTGATGCGATTGATATTTAAAACGTTAGTGCATAAATGAATCATATCTATTTAAGTTTTAAAGTATAAACGATACGTGTTATAATATTTTCTAAACGAAAGTTAAAACGAATTTTGAAATATAATTAGTTTTGAAAAACTATATATTATATTAAGTAAATAGTTCAAACTTATATTTTGAAATGAAATATATATATATATATATATATATATATATATATATATATATATATATATATATATATATATATATATATATATATATATATATATATATATTTTAACTTAGTCATAAAACATCCTGATTTAAAATAATATGTTTTGATAAACAGCGAGCCCCTGATTTATAGAAGCAATTGACCACAACGCTCGAATATATAAGTTACATTTCTTATAATATGTTTCATCGACATTTAAGTCAAATTTTTGTAAAAGGTACACGTCGCGTAACGAAAAGTGTTAGTTTTCTAAGCGTACGAAAGGTCGTTTGAGAAACCGGAACCAAGACATGAGTCGAGTGACAACGTCCGTGTCATTTGTGTAAAAATTATTTTTTTACCATGAACGTAAATATAATATAATATATAATTAATTATAAAGATTAAATAATATATATAATTCTTTATACTAATCAAATGAGTGTCAGCAAGTTTTGTGATCAATTATGAGCTGTAAAAGAGGCTCATGCGATCGCATGAGTCTCACCTCACAATCTCATGCGATCGCATGAGGGGTAGGTGAGGTTCACATCCTATAAAACGATCGATTTCTTCAATTTTGTGATTCATTTTTTATACTCCGCATCATAATATATATATATATATATATATATATATATATATATATATATATATATATATATATATATATATATATATATAGTATAAATATTATTATTATTATTAATATTAAGATTATTAATATTAATCTTATTATTATTAGTATTAGTGTTATCAAATAATATTATTAGTATTATACATAAAATACTACGACGAGTTCATGAGCGAGTTATTTCAAACGGGTTATGCGAACGGGGCAAAGCTAAGGAAATTATGAGTTATAGCTATGGAGGTTATGGGTATAGTTCATGGGTATGCTCGTGAGGTCAATCTAGTGTTTATCATCTCCGTTGCATTTAGGTACCGTTCCTGCAATATTGAATCTCAATATTGATACGTGAGTACTCATAATTTTATTTTTACATACTAATAGTGTATCCCTGACTAGTGCTCGAGTATATAGGATTATGCATGCTTGTACTTTTGATATTGCCATTAGATAGGTTATGTTCAATCCTGAATTAGTTACATATGCGGTTGAGATAAGGTATAAGATATGCATGTCGTTGGAAAGCTAGCAAAAAATTAAGAACTTTTCATTTAGATATCGAATGATTTCGATGAACGGATTAGAAGTTATAGTCAATTGAAATTTTTATATTATTATTAAAAATGATTATTATTATCGTCGTTATTATCGTCGTTATAGTTATTGTTATTATTATTATTATTATTATTATTATTATTATTATTATTATTATCATTATCATTATTATCAATAAAAGGTATTATCGTTAAAAATTGTTATTTTTATTATTATTACTATCGTTATTATCATTAAAGTTATAATTAAGTATTATCATTAATATTATGATAATATTTATTATCATTAGTACTATTATAATTAAAAATTACTATTATAATTAAAAACTAATATTAGTAACACCTAATTATTATGATTACTATTATATTCATTAACATGAACGCGCTATAAAAGACAATTAAAAGCTATTAAACGAATCTACTAGGAAATAATGAGTATGAGTATCATGATGAAATTAAAATATTGTAAGATATTGATTTAGATAAAAATTATCGTTCTTAGTATTTTTATCATTACTATTATTAAATGTATCGTTAGTATTAAAACTATCATTTTAACCAAAAATTATCATTTTAAATGAAATGTCATTGTTATTATAAAATATCATTATTATTATCATTTTAAATAAAATTATTATTTTAAAGTTTATATTAAAAAGTATCGTAAATAGTAAAGTTATCATAATTAGAATTATCATTTTATCATAATATCATTTTTAGTAAATATAAATATTGATATTTTTATTAATAGAATAATAATAATTATTGTTACAAAATAATACAACTTTTACTTATTATTATTAACAGTGTTATTTTTATCAAATAAATATGTAATACAGATAATATAATTACCTTAACCTATCATAATATTTTATGAACTTTATTACTTAAGATATATAAAAATATATTTTTGTATAAAATTTTATTAATAAATGAATTATATTATTTACTCTAATAAATCTTTTAAATATATTTAACGACGATATTTAAACTATATACTAATCATGTATAAATTTTGGAAATCATTTTGGGTCAAACTGACTTTTGTTGACTTTTGCATATTTAGTCTCGAGCATTAGGATTGTAGTACACTATGACATAACCTAAATTGTTAGACAAATATTGACCAACATATAAATATATATAAATAATATAGGTTCGTGAATCCGAGGCCAACCTTGCACTTATTCAATGACGTTAAATGTATTTTTACTACAAAATACAGTATGGTGAGTTTCATTTGCCTTTTTACCCTTTATATTTTTGGGCTGAGAATACATGCGAAACTTTTATAAATGTTTTACGAAATAGACACAAGTAATCGAAACTACATTCTATGGTTGAATCGTTATACCGGATATCGCGCTTGTTGAACTTGGTAGCCTAAGAATTGGTGTTTATTATAATTGCCACCAATTGACGCGAATCCTAAAGATAGATCTATGGGCTTTGACACGCCCTAGTCAGAGAATTTGAACTGCTTTAGTACTTCGATATTTATATATGGGGATATTTGTCATACCCCCAAATAGGGCCGGGGGAAATATGACTTCACAATATCACAACACAAGTATGTATAAACGAGAACGACTCTATATGAGACGTTTTAATTGATAACCTAATGTATTAAAGCAGCGGAAAGTATTATATCATTACAATAAATGTTTTAATGCAATAATATGAATGTATAAATGCGGACTCCAAAAGCAGCAAAGTCCACATAGCAAATAATCTTTAGCAACCTTCACCTGAGACAAAACATGCTTAAAGTGTCAACCAAAAAATGGTTGAGTGAACAACATAGGTTTATCAATAATAACCAATTTTTTAGACCACAAGATTTAATTATAAAGTTTAATCAGTTCGGTAGTAGTGCTGGTGTATATGATATCGATACTAACCGTAAGTTACCCTAAACACATCACGTTCGTGTCGTGTATCATTGTTATGTATCCATTGACCAACGGTCATCCGGATAGAGACGTCACTCTCAATAGCGCTATTCACAATAACTAAGCTTGCCTTTATACGTAGCAATTAACGATATCATGGTAGGGATTTAACATGAATCAAAGCATGTTAGCACAGTTTGAACTAATCAAACTAAAGTTTTCAGGTACTCGTGTCTAAGCGTAAAACAGTTTGAAAGCAAGCATGTGTCTCACCCCAAAAGTTCAAAATAAGTATATAAAGAAAGTTAAAAAGTGGGGCTATGAAGTTCACGTTAGTAGCAAGTAAGATTCCACGCAAGTAGTATGAACGGATTATAATCGGAGATCTCAACCTAGAGATATAACGTTTAATTAGTTAATGTCTAACAGACACAAAGTTTGTTTATTAATATAGCAAACTATATTAACAGTGACGGTTTTCGAGAAAAGTTCCTATTTCTCAAAAGTTTCTATTTTTGGAAACCTACTATTTATGGAAAGCTTCCACTCATAGTAAGTTTCTAGTTTTAGTAAGTTCGGGTTATAATCCTTCACATAGACGTTGTACAACTTTGCCCTAACTTCGTTGCTATCAAGTAAGTCAGGAATGGCCAGATGTAACCGGGGCCCAGGACTCTTGACCAGAATCTAAGTCATGGCATTTGAGATCCACACGCTATCCCCATAAATGGCAACCTAGACATCATTCACTTACGACTTTGAGTAGCGGTGAAGTTCGTATAAGCCATACGTTATCAGTATGATTATAGTTTCCATGTTTTATGTGCGTATAGGAATACGACACACTTAATATTATTTATGCATTATTATACTTTATAGTTTCATGATATAGTATATAATAATTAAGTTAAATTTTAGTATAATTATAATTTATATGTTTATTATGATCATTATATTATTAAACCTTTAAATCTTATTATTTAACTATCACTTTATAATATTATGTGTAAGTAACCTAGATAAGTTCTAAGTCTTTTAGCTCTTATCTTATCTAATTTGTACTTATCATCATCACTTTATTATTAACCATAATAATCTTTATTGTTATCTTCAATCCATCGTTATCCTCTTTAAATTTTTATAACTATTCGCCTATCCCTTCTATCTCTTAATTACTTTAAATAAATTCTTATCTCTATCATAATACATATATCATCACCTTAATCATCATAATACTTTTAATTATCATAATTATTATCTTAACATGATACATATAGCATACTTTTTTTTTAATCATATTTACAATGTTACTAATATATATAATCATGATTAAAGTTTAACTTCAATATCATACTTACATATATCATACCTAATGCTTTTCAATCAAAAAAAAAAAAAAAAAAAAAAAAAAAAAACATTATGTTAAATCTTACTAATCACATCTCTCATAAAATTCAATCATATTAATAATACTTATAATTTAAATATATTCATGTGCATACACACATATACATACGCATTCAAACATCTCTTGTATGCATGCTTGTGTTTTTATTTTTTTAATTTTTTTTTTTTCAAATCTCTTAACCAATCTTCTTATTATTAGTACTTACAAACAACAATCTTTTATTCATAATTACTCATGATTATTAACATATAGTTTAAATAATTTAAACAAGTATAATGTATTATTAATTTAGAGTTTTAGGATACCTTAAAAGTGAATCTTAACAAGAAAAGGATGGCGGATTTGTTGGTGACTGATCCGAACAGCAGCAGGGCACAAATAGGAGCAAAAAAAGTGGCACAACATGGTGGTTTTAGTGGTGATTCTAGCGACGGACAGCAGAAAAAAAACGCAGCAGTAGTAGCTCGATTTGGGCGAGTCAGGGACCTGTTTTGGTCACTCAGCAACAGCAAAAAGAAGCAGCAACAACAGCGACTGTGGGCTGTTTTTGGGGCAGTTTACAGCAGCAAAACAAGGGAGGTTTGGGTGGTATTTGGTGGTCGAAAACACAGCAGCACAGAAGGCAGGAAACTGCTCTGTTTTGTGTGTTTTATGGCGGGTTATGGGGCTGCAAAACACAGCAGGGTGGCAGCGGTGTGGGCTGCAGAAGTTACAGCAAAACAGGCGCAAAAACATGGCGATTTGGAGGGCTGAAGTCGACTACAAGAAGCTGTTAAGAGTGAGTTTGGGAGTTGATGCAGGTGGGCTGTTGGAGGAGGTGATTTGTCGATTGAAATCAAGGAGGAGGAGAAGGCTTTGTGAGTTTAATTTGTGAGATGAAATTGTGAATTAAAATAAGGAACTAATGGGTCTTTTTATAGGAGATTAGCAAGTGTTGTAATCACATTAGGATTACTAGAAGATGACTTGGTGATCAAGAACTTGGAACTAGATTAGGATGAAAAGAATTTGAGGTTGATTAGGATTTTATAGTTAGGATTAGGTTAGGATTAGTAGTTACTTAGGGATCAAGTTCTTTCCTTTTTTTTTTATACAAACCGTCCCTTTTTTTTCATTTATTTATTTTATTTTTTTTAATTCGGCACCTATATTTATTTATATATTTTATGTACATTTTTTTTAAAATGTTACTTTAAGACAAGTTTTATTTAAATCTTTTAAATTTTTAGTCCTTGACCTTTGTTAAATTTTTATTTACTTCCCATTATTTTTAATTTATATAATTGTCACCTTTAATTTATTACATGTAGTTTTTATTATTTACTAATATTAGGGTTAGGGTTTAAGGTCTTCAATTACGAGCATTAATTAATAAGCATTTAATGTATTTGGATAACAACCCTAATGACAATAGAAGAACAAATGAAAACCCCAAGGGCATTTTGGTCATTTTAGAACAGAAAAATGAGGGTTGTTATAGTATCCCCCTGTTAATGAAAACTTCGTCCCGAAGTTTTAGGTGGACTCATCGGATGCATCAACGGTAGTGAAGAGATGTGGATATTTTCGTCTCATTTGGTCTTCACGTTCCCAGGTATACTCGGGGCCTCTACGTGAATTCCAACGGATTTTTGGCAATAGGAATTGTTGCCTTGTTTCAAGTGTTTGATCTCACGATCCATAACTCCTACAGGTTCTTCTATGAAGTGCATTTTATTATCAATGCGGAGGTCGTTCAAAGGAATTATGAGTGTCACCTGACTAGGTTTTCTCAAAAGGGATTGTGATGTTACAAGAATTTTAGTAAATCAGATACTTGAAATGTGCCATGAACATTACTAAACTTATTTAAAACCATTGAGCTCTTATGTCGCCATACTAGGGCAGACAATCAGAGAGAAGTACTTGGAGATCACAGCCATGTAGTTTGATGCATGACTTGTGTTTGTTAGAGATGGTACCAACTTCAAATTCCGTAAGGTAACCATAGACATGATACCTTTGGTTTTCAAGAAATGTCTAATGTGAATAGATGAAACGAGATTCCAGCTGAGAAGTCACTAATCAGGCTTATATGCAAAGCAAGCCATAATTACTAAGATGCCCTTAGAATGAAAGATTAACGAAAGATTATAATACATGCGAACTTATCCTTGGAGAGAGTTTTTGAAAGCACATCTGCAGAATGTATTTATAGTTATATGTTGAAACAGAGGTCTAAATTTGACTAGGATAACATCTAGTTGCAACCCGAACAGGAAGAAATGTTTAGAGTAACCACATAAACGTTTAAGGTAACTCCTTTAGAGAGGATAACGAGGATTATAATTTATATTTCTGATAGAAAACCGCATGAAAAAGTGTGATCTCTTAATGAGAAAGACGTTCTCACACAGATGGCGAGTCGGTCTATCATTCTCTTATGATTTTAAGTGCTGATGAGAATAAATGTGAATCATTGGCTATAAAAATTTATTTCCAACAGGTGAGGAAATCTCCGAAAAATACTTTCTTGTGTCAAAAAGAGATTAAATCATAGAATTGTCGTTTTACGAGGTTGTTGTGGTTTAGCCGTGAGATATCAGAGGTAAGATCTTCTCAACGGTCAACCTTATAAAGGGAAAAGTTACTGAGAACATAGAGTTTTGAATGATGAACTCAATGGTAAGTTTCGAAGGGCAAGAGGAATTGTGATTACTACGTGGTGTAGAATAATACGAAAATTTTTATATAAATAAGCAATGAAAATTTTTATAGAAGTTCGAGTCGTGACAATGTAAAAAGGAACGAAGTTCTTAGTAAAACTAGAGTTATGTACAACTTGTACTATTTTAAGTAAAATATCTTTTGAATAAAAGAATTGATTCATAAAAGTCAAAGTATAATTTTATATGTACTAGTCAAAAATAAGTAAAGGTAAATTTTATTTACTTTATTATATAAACATATACGATTTATAAAATTTGCAAGAATGACAAAATTTTCATATTTTGGAGGTTACGAGTTGGAAAAAGATTGATGAAGATCAAGTGAATGATTTTTGAAAATTTCGGGTTATTTTTAAGCAAAAATGTTGTGAGGTAATGAATTCTATTGTATTTAAATGCGGTTGTTGACTATTATTAGAGCATAAGTTTTTGAACTAAAATGTGTAAGCGTGAAGTTGTTGCTGACGAGTGAGTTATGAATGGTAGAGTATTAGGATCACCTATTGACTTTGAAATGCCAACAGGCCATGACTAATATTGGAGTCAGAAAGCTGGCAGTAAGTGCCCTTATTATATACTCATGGATTGAGTCCGTCATTCACAAAGATTCATAATAACTTGAGCATGAATAATCTGATTTTCAGATAGACAGGTATGAAGACACGCTAATGCAGTGACTTTCGACTATGTGCTGATCATCAATTTATCAAGTTCTCGCTAAATCTATGATTATTATCGGGATGGTATGAATTTTCCCAATGAGTAAGGGCGATGTAAGGACACGGTGTCTGATAGTTAAAGCTAAGGGGTATAAAATACTATTAAATTTTAGAAGGAAATACTATTAAATACGATACAATTTTACACAAGATATTTATTTATTTATAGAATGGATATACTTAAACCTTGCTACAACACTTATAGGCAGTGTACCTAATCGTACAGTAGTGTAGTTTTTAGTAAGTCCGGTTCGTTCCACAGGGAAAATCTTTAAACAAAGCTTAACGCTATATTAGTTTACTTTTATAAAAATACAAATATATATATAAGTAATATTATTATTATAAAGGGGGGTTTTTACCGTTTAATGACCGGTTTGTCGATTTTAAAACTTTAGTCGCAGTTAAAACCAAATGTAAAATATTAAAAATAAATACAAGACTTAAATTAAAGCGTAAAGTAAATAACGATAATGAAATTGCGATAAATAAAAGTGCGATAAAATAACCTTGCGATAATTAAAAAGTACGAAAATTAAAGTGCAATTAAATACAATAATAATAAATAAAATGCGATAATTAGAAGTGCAATTAAATATAAAATAAAGGAAATAAAATATGAAATAAAAGAATTATGCTTATTTAAACTTCTGTAATCATGATGTTTGACGTGTTGATTTTAGTTTTATGCCCATGGGTTAATTGTTCTTTGTCCTGGATTATTTAATATGTCCATACGGATTTATCCATAATAGTCCATCAGTCATAAATATAAAGAGCGAAAGTCTTCGTCAAATTATTCTTATTCCCGAAGTCAAATATTCCAACTAATTGGGGATTCGAATTGTAACAAGGTTTTAATACTTTGTTTAATGAATACACCAGGTTATCGACTGCGTGTAAACCAAGGTTTTACTACTTTGTTAACAATTACACCAATTACCCTTGAATGTAATTCACCCCTGTTTCAACAAGTCTATTAACTATTAATCCAGTTCCGTGTCCGGTAAAATGAATAATTATTGGTATTTATAGATATCCCGCCCACCGTACCCAGTCAAGCGTATGTGGTTATATATAAATACGTCGAATTATAAGTTTATATATTAAATTAACAAGGTATTGTTTAGTTAATATAAAACCCATTAATAGCCCATAGTCTAATTTCCATAAGTGTCGTTCTTTTATCCAAACCCCAATTATGGTACAAAGCCCAATTACCCAATTTTAGTAATTATCCCAACATCATGATTACTTCGGTATTAAATAAGCATAATAATAACTTAGCTACGAGACATTAAATTAAAAAGGTTGAACATAACTTACAATGATTAAAAATAGCGTAGCGTTACACGGACAGAATTTCGACTTACACCCTTACAACATTCGCTAACATACCCTTATTATTAGGATTAAAATTAAAATTAAAATTAAAATTAAAATTAAAATATACATTATAAATATAAATATTACGTTTAGATAGATGGATGGATATATATGTTGGTTCTTTTTTACGATCAGAATGCGCGAGCTTTATAGGCAGTTTCTAAATTTGGGGCTCCGCGACTCGCGGCCCTTTCCTTTTTCAAACTCCGCGAGTCGCGGAGTTTGTTTTTACAGCTCACCCACATTTGGCTCTTTGTTTGCCGACGATTTATTTTATAAATATAATATATATATAATTAATATAATTAATTATATATTATATTATATTTATATACATAGTTAACTTGTAATTTTTAGTCCGTTGCGTCGAGCGTTGAGAGTTGACTATGGTCCCTGTTCCGGATTTTTGAACGTCCTTGCGTACTATTTTATATCTTGTACTTTGCATTTTGAATCTTGTACTCTTGTAATTTCGAGACATTTCTTATCAATAATTGGAACCTCTTTGATTGTATTTTGTACTTTTGAGCTTTTTGGTCGTTTGCGTCTTCAATTCGTCGAATCTGTCTTTTGTCTTCACCTTTTAATATTTAAACGAATATCACTTGTAAATAGAACAATTGCAACTAAAAGCTTGTCTTTCTTGGGGAATAACGCTATGAAATATATGTTCGTTTTTAGCATTATCAAATATTCCCACACTTGAGCGTTGCTTGTCCTCAAGCAATATAGTCTTGAAATACTAGAATCACTTCTTTATTCTTCACACTTTGTACATCAGTGATTTCTATACGGTGGTATAAACAATGGTAGTAACGATATGGTTTACAGTCCCACATGACTATAAAAATTTAGATCCATTAAGGAAATTGGATCTTTATGAAAACATTTGATCTTTTGAAAATTAAATCTAGCTTTTACCCTAGATAAGTTTTCCGAAATAACCCTTCACCGGTGTTTGCAAATTATTTTTGTGGGTTTGGTGGGTTTCAGATTTGAAAATTTTAGCTCAAAACTTGTGGTTTTGTGTTACCCACTTGCTAACCTTGTATTAGGAAAGCAACACGTCCAGTTTACTTGTCCCGTATATTACCTTTCGGCAAACTACCATCCGGTTGTAAAGGAAAGCGTTGAACAAGCAACTGTTAAGGCAATGCCCCCTGACATGCTTTTAATTATGGTCTATAACGTGTCGGACGCAATTACTATCCTTGGTAGGAGCAATAGTAAAGTTCACCCTTATAATTTGTCGGTCTGGCACAAGGTCCTGTCTTTGACCATGCTATGCAACCACCGTTCTTACGGTTGACACCCGATTTAGTTCAGGTGACCTAATGAATTCCAGGTGAATTCCTAGGATTTTACGTTCAATGGTAATGAATGCATTGAAAATAGGGTTTTCAGAAAACAAATCGGTTTGTAATTTTATCAAAATATTTTCTCGTTCAAGCTCGAGTTTAGATATCATTGAATTCCATGAGTTTGAATTCTCAATCTTTAAGGTCAGTCTCTAGGATTGAGTAATATCAGGCTTAAAAGCTGATTTTTAATCTTTAAGGAGATTATCCTTTCTGGGGATCTGATTCATTAGTCTTATCTAGCTAATTTGCACGGTGCCCTCCCCATTTTACAAGACAGATCCTCTCATGGTTAGGATAAGTCTGACCACTTGGCGACCCTGTTTTATGCTGAGGTCCGTGGATTTCCTGCTGATTTTAGTGATGACTTTTCTAGATTTTTCGTCAACCTACAGCTGGTCTGGACGACAACTTCCTGACCTAAATCAAGAAGCGCGTTTCTTTTTCAGAAGACTTTACTTCCTTTTAATGATGGAATTGATTCATCGTGTAGATCCATCTCTTCTTTTCTTTCATCGGGTAAAACAGTTTAGTTTTGTCCAAAGCAAAAGTATTTTCAGTTATTGTACAAAAATATGTGACATATGTTTTGAATAACTTGGAGAATTTTCCCACACTTGGCTTTTATTTTCCTTTTTATTGTCCTCTATTCCATTTTAAATGAATTTTAACATTTTGGTTTGTTTCTCAATTTATGTCCTTTCCGAGGTAACAATAATTTCGGTGTTAAAACCTAGTTTTATCATTCATAAATATGTATAAACATGATTTTGAGTTCATTTAATTGAAAATTTTAAAAAATTTTACTAGAATTGGGTAGTCAGTATATAAGACTAGGGCTGTTCTTTATTATCAGAGAGCACTAGATTCTAATACAACTACTACTTTACTAGTATTTTTTTTAATGGTAACCAAGTGTTTAAGATAAAAATTTTAAAAATCCGAAAGAATTTAACCCCTTCCCACACTTAAGATCTTGCAATGCCCTCATTTGCAAGAAATCAGTAACAATTTAAATTATTGAGGGTGATTTGTGTGAAAATGATTAAATTTTACCAAAGTTTCCAAATATATTGGCGTTTGTTTGCTGAATGATAAATGGTGCACATCATTTGTTCATTCCGTCTTGTTGTTATTTCACATATATTTTGCATCTTGTCGTCAAAATTAGTTGCTTTTGCTGAACTTAATGCCAGTCTTTGAAAATGCGTTGTTTTACCCTGTTGTGTACATAAGATAAACTGCAAACATATATACATATTTTTGAAGTTTGGTATATTACCCCACATTCAAAAATTATTAAAAATCTAATAATAAAATTTAGAAAATAATAAAACTATTACAAATCCAACATAAGTATTAAATGTATCAACATTACAAATAATAAAATAAAAAAAAAACTAAGTAGACTAGGGATGATACTGATACCAGAAGGGGTTCCATGCATAACCATAGGTGCTATAAAATGCTTCGGCTGGGTTATACGTTGGATACGGTGGTTGAATCTCTATAGACCAGGGAGGGAATATGGGTGATGGAGTAGGAATATAGTTTCTACCTATATGTTGGCAATAAGCTATGATTTGGTTTTGATGAACTTGCCAATCTTCAAATGCTCTATGTCTAGCATTTTCATACTCTTGTGAAGCTATAAACCTTTGCATTTCTGCCATTTCATTTCCCCCTCCTACATTACCTTGCTGTTGGTTTCTCTCAACCTGTGGATGTCTACCATGGTATTGTACTGCGGCGTTATTTCACCTCTTCAAAACTTTCGCACCATGGTATACATTTAAACCTATTGTATCGCGGGGTTCTGGTTCTTCGACTAATAATCCCCCCCCCCGACTTATATCCACACCGAGATATTCAGCAATCAAAGTAATAAATATACCACCTCCTATTATGCTATGCGGTCTCATTCCCCTAACCATAGCTGATAAATAATAACCCACAAAATAAGGTATACTTACAGCGCTTTGTGGGTCTCGAATACACGTATGGTAAAACAAATCCTGTTCATTTACCTTTTCCTTGTTCTTACCTCTTTGTGTAATCGAATTAGCTAAAAACCTATGAATTACTCTTAATTCAGCTCTATCTATATCCAAATAAGAGTAATTTCCCCCTTTAAATCGGTGATGGCTAATCATTTGACTCCATACACCATGCGTATCAAAATTTTCGTCTATCTTTCTACCATTTAGTATCAACCCTCTACAATCGGCAGATGCTAACTCCTCAGGCGTATATATACGTAAAGCCTGAGCCATGTCTAGTAAAGACATGTGGCGCATCGAACCTCCTAACAAAAATCTACTAAAAGATCGATCGGTTAAACTAGCTACCCGATCATTTAATTCTATACTACACAACAATTCTTCACACCATACTTTATATACAGGTCTACGCATGTTGAATAAACATACCCAGTCATTAAAAGTAGAATTATCATACCTCTGTGCAAGTAATTCCCTAATTGGCCCGGCCAATTCTACAGCTTCTAATGGTCCCCATTCTATGACCCTAGGTGCCTCAACAGCTTTAGAATGAAGAGTATGCAAACCCCTTTGGTATTTTGGATAATCTATCCAAAGTCTGTCAAATCTCAGGTTCGGGTGCAAATCTTCCAAGTGCATATCAAAAAATGTCATGACTGGATGAGGTATATCTTGTTTGTAGTAGTTATCCACCTCCTGTTGTTCCGCATTCTCAGCAGGAGCATTGCGAGCTTGGGATGAAGATTCACCTCTTTCAGTCTGCAAAACACATCAAACACAATTTTTGTGCATCCAAATATGCATTAGTGTCAGCAAAATCATTAATCAAAATAATTACAATGACATGATCAATTTATATCAAACTTAAGCTCATTTTCATATTTTTATCAAATCTACACTTTTTCAAATAAGCATATACGAAAATGTTCGCCAAGTTCATAAGCATTCAACTCAAATAACATGTCAAAATAATCATTACTAGCAATTAAACAAGTTTCAAATGGCATTATCTTTCAAAAATCAAGTTCATGAATTTTAGACTTGAAAAAATCCACTTTAATTCTTAAAATCATGTTTAGGCTCAAAGTTTGGATCATTTAACTACCTAAACATGTTACACTACTTAATTTAGCAACAATTCATGACAACAATCGGCCATAACCTGTTTATATCAAAAAGCCCCAAATTGCTCAAGAACACAAACCCTAGATTACTCAAAAT
The DNA here is from genome assembly GCF_046630445.1 of Rutidosis leptorrhynchoides. Classification (NCBI taxonomy): domain Eukaryota; kingdom Viridiplantae; phylum Streptophyta; class Magnoliopsida; order Asterales; family Asteraceae; genus Rutidosis; species Rutidosis leptorrhynchoides. Next base: position 85,800,736 of record NC_092341.1, on the reverse strand, counting down.
TTGAAGTTTAAGGCTTCTAATCATGTTAAATAGCATCAATCTAGGTTATACAAGCATAATACATAAACAATTTAAGCATAATTACACTAAAAAGCATCAAAATCAAATTGGGGAAAAAATTGCTCAAGAACACTAATTTTCGGATTAAATGGTGTTTAGGTGTAGAAATTTACCGTTTTTCTTGAGTAATTCCTTGATAGCATCCTTCTCAACATGATTTTAGTAAAAGATTTGATGATTAACGGTCAAAAATTGTGAATTTGGGGGTGTTTTTTCGGGTTTTTGCGGGTTTTATCGCAGTGTTTTGTGTGTTGTGGTGTTCAACTGATCAGTTTTTTGCGTTTTATTTTTTTCTGTATTTCGATCCATCCGCGAGTCGCGGTGTTTGACCCATCAAACTCCGCGAGTCGCGGAGTTTGTATTTTTTTTTTATATCTTATACTAATTAAAACAATTAAGTAATTAATTTTAAAATTTTGTTTCCCTTGTTATTTAGGACGAGGTCGTTTCGGATCGATGTCCTAGTCCGTCCTTCGACAAAATTTTAAAATTTGTCTTTTTCAAGCGATTGTTTTAAAAGCTTAGATTTTTTTTTAGTTTTTTTAATGTTTTTGGCATACTTTAATTCAATAAGATTAAAAATAATGATAATAAAAGTTCTCGTCCCTCCCTTGGGTAAAGCAATTTCGGTTCAACGACCTAGTCTTCAACTTACGACGAATTTTAAAAATCATATTTTTAACTTAATGAGATAAAGTAAATTTTTGTTTTTAAATTCACACCAACTTAAATTAAAAATACATAAAATTCAAAATTAATATTAAAAATTCACACTAAACTTAAAATTTGAAATGCATAAAATTAAAAATTCATATTTTAAAAATTAAAAATTCACACCAAACTTATATTAATTTTTCAAATATTTACAATTTTAAATATATTGATTTTACAAAGTTTACAATATTAATTTAAGATTTATATATTAATTTTAAAAACATGGTAAAAATAAAATTAAAAATCTTTTTGACTTTTTATCCCACTTTAATCAATCAAATATTATCAAAAATATGCGCCCCTCTTTTCGGTAAAGTAATTTCGGTTCCATGACCTAATTTAACTCATGTCGAATTTTTGAAATATTTTGGGTTGATTGATTAAAGATATTTATACCTTAAGAATAAACGTTAAATTTCGCAGTGATGTAATAAATTTTTGAATGATATCAATAATTTCGGTCGCCAAACCTAATTTTATTCAATACCAATTTAATACTTTATGGCGAACAAATTAGCGTTTATTATCAAAAGGTTAAAAATAAAAATAAAAAAATAAAAACTGTACAAACATACCTGTGAGATAGTATTCTTAGTTATATGATCTATCCCATTCATAAGATAGTCAATTTAATTGGTTTTCCATGGCTACATAGGCGTAACCTCGAGCATTCAGTGTTTTTTCTTCTAAACATATGAACGGTCCGTCTCTGCATAAAGTAACAAATTCGGTGTTTGAATAGGTTTGATTATTTGAACATTTACCTCCATGTGACCATTTTCCGCATTTGTGACATCTTTCTAGGTGTCGTGCTCTTCTTTTCGCTGCAGATTTTGATTTTCCTTTACCAAATTGTAACTTATTATCTTCGCATCTGGATTCTTTTCTAACTCCGTCCAATCTTTCTCTGATTACTGATACTATTTCACTCGGAAGTGTGTCATTATTACATTTAGTGATCAAAGCGTGTAGCATTAGACCATGGTTTAGTTCAAAGGCAGTCTTCATATCGTAAAAACCTAAAAAAAATAAAAATTCAGAATGGGGGGAGAAGACTAGTTCTTTAGGGTCTGCTAGGGAAAGACCATTCGGGTTCCATTTTCGAGAACTACACAAAAACAGACAATCTAACTCTAACAGAAATACATAAACCCCATATACTTAGTTGAAATTGTGATTAACATTATTTTCAATTGAATCATCAACAACTTGTATATCTTTGACTTTTACTTCAATCCATTTGTTGATTTCCTCCGTAACTTTCACAAATTCAACTAACATTGCCTTTTCTTTTGACGATAAATTGGATATTAATCGGTTATATAACTTAAAGTTTTCTTTAATCTTAGCATCGTGAAACCGTTTATAAAGTTTCTTCGTTGAACTATTAAAAATGGGTTCATCTAATTTCGTATCATCAACGGCATTCCTTGTGATTGGATCATCATTAAGTGTTTCTTCATCTTCCCCACACTTATGCGTTTTTATTGGTCTAACAGTTTTGGTTGGTGGAGATCTAAACTTTCGGTTCACAAAGGTGATCGATGTATCACCATCCCTAAGTGTCATTCTACCTTCTCTTACATCAATGAATGCCTCGGTGGTTGCTAAAAATGGGCGACCTAGAATTAGAGGAATATCAAGGTTTTCCTCCATATTAATCACTATGAAGTTTGCAACAAAGGTCAAACTTCCCACGTTAACAAGTAAATTATTTGCTATTCCAACCGGGTGTTTAATGGTTTGGTCAAATGATTGAACACCTATTTTGGTTGGTTTTAATTTACTCATGCCTAATCTTTTGTATAAGGAAAGAGGCATAATATTTGCACTTGCTCCTAAATCTGCGAGTCCATTATATACAGCACCATCATTAAGCAAGCAAGAAATGATAAATTCACCCGGGTCTCCTGCTTTAGTAAGTCGAGTTGGTTTGTAAACCTTTTTCGGGTGTTCTTTCTATAACGACCCTCAATTTTTCACTTCTACATTTTTGCCTTAGGATTTTGTGTGCTCATAAATTTGTATTTAGCAAAACGTTGACCAAATAGTAAAGTTTTAGTCACCACTCACTGTTAATTAAAATTTATGCCTTTTTGTAATATTATAACAATTAATATATAAGTACTAGATAAAAAGGGACATTTATATAAATAATAAAACAATTGGGAACTAAATAAAAATAAATACAAGTTATGGACTAAAATTTAAAAAGATTAAATAATACTTATCCTATATATATAAAAATAATAATAATACTTATTACACAAAAAAAAATTAAATAAATCTAAATATGGAAATGTATATTTATATGGATACCGAAAGAAAAAAAAAATATAATAAATACAATATAAATTTTCGCCATAGTATACAAAAAAAAAAAAAAGAAAAAAAAAGAAATTTGAAATATAAATAACAAAGTGTAATTGTAACCTACTTCCAACTTTTTAAAATTCACTAATCCTAATCTTAAACTATTTTTCTAGAATAATTTATGAGTAATCCTAATTGAATTATGACTCTAACCCTTGCACTATATAAACACCATGAGGCTCATCAATTTGCATTCACAAACTCATTAACAACAACACTCAAATCCCTCTCTCTTTCTCTTGAGTATTCGGCAGCCCAACAGACCACCACCACCTCAAATTTTGTTGTTTTTCTGCAGCTCATCCACCGTCACCTTTGCTTCTGTTTGCAGCCAAAAGTCGCCCCAAACCTGCAGCTTTTAGCTGCTGTGTTTCGATCCCAAAACAGTCCCCTCCATCCGCCATTTTTCTGCAGCCTTGCTGCTGTTCCTGCGCCTCGAAAACAGCACAAAACCGCCCTCAAAGCAGCTCACTGCAGCTGCGTTTTTTGTTGCTGCTGTCCGCCATTCAACACCACCCAAACCGCCCATGTTTGCAGCTGAAAACGCCACCCAAAACAGCCCCAGAAGTTGCTATTTTTGCTGCTGTTTTCCGGTCAAGCTTCGACACCAGCAACCACTCTCGATCACTCGTCTTTTCATTCATTTTAACTCGAAGGTATAAACCTTAAACTTGAGCTTCTTGAATTAATCTTTAAAGTAATAAGTTAGTAAGACTCAAAAATCATCTAGTCAAAATATGTTTAATCGAAACGAACGAGAAACAACTTATAGGATGCTATCAATATTGGTTAGTTGTGGGATGGTGTAAGTTTGGGTAATCTAGTACACGTATAGTATCTCACTGATAATTGAAAACAGAATTTGAAATTTCAAATAATGATAAACTAAGTATGGTGACATCTAACACAAATATGTTGAAGATAAAAGAAACAAAACGAAGACGATCAGTTTCAGTTACGGCATTGGAAACTTTGGGTCTAGGAGTAAATGGTAAAAGAAAAATAAATTCAATTTCTGAGACCTTATGAAACGTTTGTAAAGTTAAAGTAATTTCATAAAATAAAACTCTTTATTAAAAAAAATAATAATAATAATGAAAAGTATTAATTATATGGAGTAACCTGCAACACACAAGTACGAAAAAAAAAAAAAGTCATGGATTCCATGACTTGCAAGTTTATTTGGAAATTTTCATTTACAGTCCCTGGAGTATCAACATATTTACAAACTTTATTATATAGAATTACATATTTACGTGTCAAACCCAAAACTATACACAGTTTTACAGCTGGATAATAAAAAGTGATTAATATTAAAAACTTGGTTAGGATTATTAATTGAATTTGATAAAGATTATAAGTTAGAAAATCTATAAAAGCGTATGAGGTATGATATGAACTAATATGTATATATACATATTAAAAGTTAAAACTTATACTATTATAATTATTATGTAGTCATAATGGTACGAATTATTAAGATGATAAGATTATATATTAAAAAAAAAAAGATTATGAATATGAAAAGTATAAATATTTTGTTTAAGAATGGATTTAAATTAGTAGAGTATAACTTAGAGATAGGGTTAAAGTTGAAATAACATAAAAGTGGATAAAACTTTATAAAAATAAAAGTATAACATATAAACTTATCCTTTATTGTAACATCCTAATTTAATTAAGTTATTATTTATTATATAATACTTTACTAATTAGTAATATGTTAGAAATACAAATAACTATTAAGTATAATAATACATATAATATTGAACGTGTTGTATTCCCATACACACATTACAAGTAGAAACTTTCTATCAAGGACTGTTACTGTTAATATAATTCAATATATTAATAAACAAACTCTTTGTCTGTTAGACAATAACTGACCAAATGTTTTATCTCTAGGTTGTGATTTTCGGTCACATACTTCCGTTCAAATGCTTCGCGGAAGTAACTTCAACCATTGTTAAGGTGAACTTCATAGCCCCTCTTTTTACAATTTCTTAACTGTTTTATAAACTTTGGGGTGAGACACATGCTTGTTTTTAAACTGTTTTTATGATTAGACGCAAGTACTCAAATTTTATCCATTACATGTTGTTTGTTAACAATAATGGTCACTGCTAATATAATTCGTTATATTAGTAAACATACTTTGTCTGTTGACAATAACGGTCACTGCTAATATAATTCGTTACATTAGTAAACATACTTTGTCTGTTGACAATAACGGTCACTGTTAATATATTCATTATATTAATAAACAAACAATATCGGTCACTGTTAATATATTCATTATATTAATAAACAAACTTTATCGGTCATTGTTAATATATTCATTATATTAATAAACAAACTTTATCGGTCACTGTTAATATATTCATTATATTAATAAACAAACTTTATCGGTCACTGTTAATATATTCATTATATTAATAAACACACTTCATTCTATTGATTGATTTTATATCAGTCAACCCTAATTAAATCTTGTGGTCTAAAAACTTGTTATGATTATTAAACCTGTGTTGTTCACTTAACCTTTGTGTTGACATTTTAAGCATGTTTTGTCTCAGGTACTTAGATATATTGATTCCGCTGTAGAACTCTGCTGTTACTTAGAAGTCAAGCCGAGCACTGGGACCAGAGTTAACATCCGCGTCAATGGCGATTTTGGCAGGGTGTTTACACTTTCCTTGGTTCTTTCATTTCTATTTGAATTTCTTGTTCACATTTTTCTTCGTTTTTTGGAATGGGAGGTTTGTATAAGAATTCTTCTTCATCACTCAAATTTGAATCCTCCTTATATTCTAATTTTGATTTTTCATATGTTGTTGATAACATATTTATGTTTTCATTTTGAAGGTTTTCTTGGGTGGTGAAATTATGATTAACTTCATTGTCAACTTCCATCGGACCATGTATGTAATGTTTAACTCTGTGACCATTAACTTTAAATTCAATCCCATTTGAATTTATTAATTCTATCGTTCCGTATGGGAAAACTCTTTTGACTATGAATGGTCCAGACCATCTTGATTTCAATTTTCCAGGAAATAGCTTGAATCGTGAATTGAAAAGAAGAACTCTGTCTCCTTCTTTAAATTCTTTTGAACTTTTGATTCTTTTATCATGCCATTTCTTCGTTCTTTCTTTATAGATTAATGAATTTTCGTATGCTTCATGTCTTAATTCTTCTAATTCGTTTAGTTGACTTAATCGTAGACGTCCAGCTTCATGTAAATCAAGATTACATGTCTTCAAAGCCCAAAATGCTTTGTGTTCAATTTCTACGGGAAAATGACATGCTTTTCCATAAACAAGTCTAAAAGGTGTGGTTCCAATTGGAGTTTTGTAGGCTGTTCTAAAAGCCCAGAGTGCATCCTCCAATTTAATGGACCATTCCTTCGGATTTGATCCTACGGTTTTCTCTAGAATACGTTTTAAAGCTCGGTTGGTATTTTCAACTTGTCCACTTGTTTGTGGATGATATGCAGTGGAGATTTTATGAGTTACTCCATATCTTTTAAGAACTTTCTCAAGTTGATTATTACAGAAATGAATTCCCCGATCACTTATTAAAGCTTTCGGTGTTCCAAACCTTGCAAAAAGACGTTTTAAAAAGTTGACTACAACTCGTGCATCGTTAGTTAGGAGAGCTTGTGCTTCTGCCCATTTAGATACATAATCAATGGCAACGAGAATATATAGATTATTATGAGATTTTGGAAATGGACCCATAAAGTCAATACCCCAAATGTCAAATACTTCACATACTTGAATGATATTTTGTGGCATTTCATCACGTTGACTTATTTTTCCGGCCCTTTGACAAGCATCACAGGATTTGCAAAGAAGGTGTGCGTCTTTGTAAATTGTAGGCCAATAGAATCCAGCATCATAAACTTTTCTTGCTGTTAGTTGAGGCCCATAATGCCCTCCTATTGGTCCTGTGTGACAATGGTTTAAAATTTTACTAGCTTCATCTCCGAATACACATCGGCGTATTATTCCATCTGGACAACTTTTAAACAAATGTGGATCTTCCCAGAAATAGTGTTTTATATCACTGAAGAATTTCTTTCGTTTTTGGTAGGATAATCCTTTTTCAAGGAATCCACAAACTAAGTAGTTTGCATAGTGTGCAAATCATGGAATTTCATTATAATCTATCTTCAATAGATATTCATCAGGAAAGTTGTCTTGTATGGCCGATTCATTTAGAACTTCTAATTCGGGATTTTCAAGACGAGAAAGATGATCAGCGGCGAGATTTTCTGCTCCTTTTTTATCTCGGATTTCAATATCGAACTCTTGTAAGAGTAAGATCCAACGGATTAATCTTGGTTTAGCATCTTGTTTCGAAAATAGGTATCTAAGAGCAGAATGGTCGGTATAGACCACCGTTTTTGCTAGAACGAGATATGAACGAAATTTGTCAAAAGCAAAGACAATAGCAAGGAGTTCTTTTTTAGTAGTTATGTAATTTGTTTGTGCTCCTTGTAACGTCTTACTAGCATAATATATAGGTTGAAATCGTTTTTCAATCCTTTGTCCTAAAACGACTCCCATTGCAAAATCACTTGCATCGCACATTAGTTCAAATGGTAGATTCCAATTTGGTGTTATCATGATCGGCGCATTAGTTAGTTTCTCTTTAAGAATATTAAAAGATTTGATACACTCATCTGAAAAGATGAATGGAGCATCCTTTTCTAGGAGTTTATTCATAGGAGTGGCAATTTTAGAAAAATCTTTTATGAAACGTCGGTAAAAACCGGCATGCCCTAGAAAACTCCTAACTCCTCTAACATTGGTGGGATGTGGAAGTTTAGCAATTACTTTTACTTTAGCTCTATCCACTTCAATTCCTTCTTTTGAAATTTTATGTCCAAGAACGATGCCTTCTTTAACCATGAAATGGCATTTCTCCCAATTAAGTACTAGATTTGATTATTCGCATCTAATAAGCATTCGTTCAAGATTAGCTAAACATGATTCAAATGTATCACCGAAGACTGAAAAGTCATCCATGAAAACTTCCATGCATTCTTCTATCATGTCGTGAAAAATCGCCATCATACACCTTTGAAAGGTTGCAGGGGCGTTGCAAAGTCCAAATGACATGCGTTTGTAAGCAAAAGTACCATAAGGGCACGTGAATGTGGTTTTCTCTTGGTCCTCGGGTGCTATTGGAATTTGAAAATATCCGGAAAATCCATCTAGAAAACAATAGTAACTATTTCCGGCTAATCTTTCCAACATTTGATCAATGAAAGGTAAGGGAAAGTGATCTTTTCTGGTGGCGTCATTTAATTTTCTATAATCAATACACACACGCCATCCTGTTACAGTCCTAGTAGGAATAAGCTCATTTTTCTCATTTGTAATGACAGTCATGCCACCTTTCTTAGGCACGCATTGAACTGGGCTTACCCATGGACTATTAGAGATTGGATAAATTAGACCTGCATCTAGCAGTTTAATAATCTCTTTCTTAACTACATCTTGCATATTAGGATTTAGTCTTCGTTAGCGTTGCACATACGTTTTATGACCTTCTTCCATAAGGATTTTATGTGTGCAATACGAAGGACTTATTCCTTTAATATCATGAATCTTCCATGCAATGGCTGGTTTATGAGCTTTCAACACAGAAATGAGTTGTGATTTCTCATTTTCAGTAAGAGAAGACGATATTATTACAGGTAATTCAGATTCACCATGTAAATAAGCGTATTCCAAATGGTTTGGAAGTGGCTTTAACTCTAATTTCGGTGGTTCTTCTATCGATGATTTATATCGATATCTGTCTTCTTCTTTTAGCATTTGAATTTCTTCTGTTGTTGGTTAATATCCATTAGCTATAAGTGTAGCTAACATTTCAGCTTCATCAATTTGTTCTATTCCTTCTCCTAAAGAACATTCTCCTGTTCCTTGTAATTCTGGAAATTCTTCTAATAATTCTGCATTTGCATCTATAGTTTGAATATAATAACATGTATCATCTGCAGATTGTGGTTGTTGCATTGCTCTATCAACTGAAAAGGTAACACTCTCATCCTCTATACTTAGGGTCAATTTCTTACCGAACACGTCTATCATTGCTTTAGCCGTGTTTAAGAATAGTCTTCCTAATATGAGAGGAACTTGAGAATCTTCTTCCATGTCCAGAACAACAAAATCTACTGGAAATACTAAAGTACCAACTTTAACTAGCATGTTCTCCATTATCCCTCTAGGATATTTTATTGATCTATCGGCTAGTTGTATGCTTATTCTGGTTGGTTTCAATTCTCCAAGGTCTAGTTTAGCGTATAGTGAATATGGCATTAGATTTATACTAGCACCTAAGTCTGCCAATGCTTCTATTGAACTAAGACTACCCAGAAAATATGGAATTGTGAAACTTCCTGGATCAGATAATTTTTCTGGTATCTTATTCAACAGCACTGCTGAACAATTAGCATTCATGGTAACAGCCGAGAGTTCTTCCATTTTCTTTCTATTTGAGATTAGATCTTTCAAGAATTTAGCATATCTAGGCATTCCTGAAATCACATCAATGAAAGGAAGATTTACATTTATCTGTTTAAACATATCCAAGAATTTGGATTGCTCGGCTTCAAGTTTCTCTTTCTTCATTTTACTCGGGTAAGGAAGTGGTGGTTGGTATGGTTTAACATAAGGTTTATCCTTAATTGTGTTATCTTCATTAACCTTTTCAACTACCGGTTCTTTTTCCTTATCTTGATTAGGTTGTGGTTCTTGTGGAGTAGGAATAGCTTCATCAGAAGTTACAGATATTTCAGGTGGTTTAAGTGTTGTACCACTTCTTGTGGTAATGGCTTTAGCTGTTTCATTCCGGGGGTTAGCATTTGTATCACTAGGTAAACTTCTCGATTTTCTTTCACCTATTAACCTTGCTAGGTTACTTACTTCTTGTTCCAAGTTTTAAATAGAAGCTTGTTGATTTCTAAATGCTTGAGTATTTTGTTCATTAGTTTGTTTTTGAGATGTGAAAAACTGCGTTTGAGTTTCAACTAGCTTCGTCATCATATCTTCTAAATTCGGCTTTTTATCATCGGTTTGTTGTAGTGGTTTGTTTTGAAAATTAGGTCTTTGCTGATTGTAATAATTGTTGGACACTTGTTGATTGCTAGGACCTTGTTGGTTGTTGTATGGAATATTTTGGTTATAATTCTGGTTTTGATTGTAAATAGGTCTTGGCGGTTGATAATTATTCTGATAATTATTTCCAGTCCTTTAGTTTATGTATGAAATATTCTCTCTTTGTTCCATTGTTAATTCAATACTGAGACAATCTTTTGTCAAATGTGGTCCTCCACACTGCTCACAACTAATTTGTATTGAGTGAATATCTTTTGTCATCTTTTCCATTCGTCTCTCGACAGCATCTATCTTTGCGGAAATAGAATCTAAGTCATGGCTAGAATCGGCTCTAGCTGCTTTAGATGATCTAACGATATCTTTTTCTTGGTGCCACTCATGTGAGTGGGAAGCAGTGTTATCAAGAATTTTGTAAGCATCAGTTTTAGTTTTCTTCATAATAGAACCACCAGCTGCTATATCTATGTCTTTTCTTGTAGTGATGTCGCATCCTTGGTAGAATATTTGTACTATTTGACAGGTATCAAAACCATGTTGCGGACATCCTCTTAATAACTTTCCAAATCTTGTCCACGCCTCATATAGAGTTTCATTTGGCTTCTGTTTAAACGTAACAATTTCTCCTTGAAGTCTTACGGCTTTAGATGCAGGAAAGAATTGTTTAAGAAATTTTTCAACTAAAACGTCCCATGTATCAATCGCCCCTTCAGGTAACGATTCCAACCAATCTTTGGCTTCTCCCTTTAAAGTCCAGGGAAATAACATGAAATATATCTGTTCATCCTCAACTTCTCTTATTTTAAATAGAGTGCAGATCCTATTAAAGGTACGAAGATGTTCATTTGGATCTTCCTTTGGCGCACCACTAAATTGGCATTGATTAGTCACCATGTGTAGAATTTGTCCTTTGATTTCATAATCTGGCGCATTAATGTCTGGATGAGTAATTGCGTGACCTTGGCCAGTGCGTTTAGCTCTCATTCGGTCTTCCATACTTAAAGGTTCCAGATTCTCCATAATTGAATTTGTTGAATCGGAATCAGTAGAGGATTCTGATTTAATGGTTCGTTCCTCAACAATCTCTGTTTGAATGATTGGTGGTTCCGGAGGAAAATTTAGTGGTTCAGGATCTATGAATCGTCCCTGAATATTCTCCGGATTCTCAATTGTGAGGTCGGGTTCAAAAAATGGATTATCGGAAATTTGAACTGGAGAACTTGGTCGACTGGATGACGATTCTAAAGAAAAATCAACGGCGGTAATATTTGCTAAATGTCTTGATCTAGTTACAGGTGGTGAACGTACAAAAGGTGGTGAACGTCTTGCTCGGTGCATTCACTGAATATCCTATTAGTTTTTAGAAGGAAAGAAAAATTATATAAGTTATCCAATCAATAGACTTTTCTGATTTTGCCCACGTTTCGAATAGCCAAAAGATGCAGCAGAGGGGCAGGATTCGTTTGGTCTCAATATAATTGAGGACTGTTTGGCTCCAATAACCCGGTCCACGTACAAATCCAACTATTACTACGAACTAGAAAATTTTGATGTCTATCAATTTAACTGCTTAAAATAAATTTTCGTAATTTTAAGAAATTTAGATAAGAAGTAGAATAAAAATCTATGTCCTAAAAACTAGAATGACGAGAAATAAGAAAGAAAAAGAGCGTGTCGGAAAAAGATCGAAAAATAAAAATAAGAAAGAAAAAGGGTGACTTATAGAACTTAAAAACACTAGACTAACCCAACCTTATTACTATCACTAACTTAAAATTATAATCGCAAATTGAGATTACTAATTGGAATGATAATTGATACATAGTAAAAGGTGTCTAAAAATATTAAAGCTTACAAGAAAAACTATATCCCAAATGGCAATAACTTAAAAAGAAACTAAAACTTAAAAAGGCGTCGCAAAATTCTAAAGTACCTAAATCTTTGTCTAAAGAAAAGCACTTAAGGGATTTTACGGCAAAGCCTAAAAATCTATAAATAAAAAAAATAACTATGGCAAAAACTATGAATTAAAACTAAATACGAGCAAAAAATACAAAAGTTAGCTAAAACTATTAAAAAGGGACAAAATATAAAAATATACAAAAAGTTGTAAAAAGTATAATTTTTATAAATATATTATTTTTATATTATTTATTTTATAAAACTATTAATTTTATATATATTAAACTAATTAAAACTAAATAAAATAAGAAAATTAAAACTAAATATTATACTAATAATACCCTAATTAGGGTTTAAATAATAATAATTAATTAATTACTCCGTATTAAATGCGAGATTAGGGTTTCAGTCACGGGTGTCAGAGCTGCTCCGCGAGTCGCGGTATTCGAGGCTGCAAACTCCGCGAGTCGCGGGGTTCCAATTTTCAACTCATGTACAGTTTAAAATTCGACGCATTTTTTTTTTGTAGCGTTGCGCTTCTGGCTTTTAAGCTAGATTGTCCCCGGCAGCGGCGCCAAAAATACTTGATAGTTAAAGCTAAGGGGTATAAAATACTATTAAATTTTAGAAGGAAATACTATTAAATACGATACAATTTTACACAAGATATTTATTTATTTATAGAATGGATATACTTAAACCTTGCTACAACACTTATAGGCAGTGTACCTAATCGTACAGTAGTGTAGTTTTTAGTAAGTCCGGTTCGTTCCACAGGGAAAATCTTTAAACAAAGCTTAACGCTATTTTAGTTTAATTTTATAAAAATACAAATATATATATAAGTAATATTATTATTATAAAGGGGGGTTTTTACCGTTTAATGACCGGTTTGTCGATTTTAAAACTTTAGTCGCAGTTAAAACCAAATGTAAAATATTAAAAATAAATACAAGACTTAAATTAAAGCGTAAAGTAAATAACGATAATGAAATTGCGATAAATAAAAGTGCGATAAAATAAACTTGCGATAATTAAAAAGTACGAAAATTAAAGTGCAATTAAATACAATAACAATAAATAAAATGCGATAATTAGAAGTGCAATTAAATATAAAATAAAGGAAATAAAATATGAAATAAAAGAATTATGCTTATTTAAACTTCCGTAATCATGATGTTTGACGTGTTGATTTTAGTTTTATGCCCATGGGTTAATTGTTCTTTGTCCTGGATTATTTAATATATCCATACGGATTTGTCCATAATAGTCCATCAGTCATAAATATAAAGAGCGAAAGCCTTCGTCAAATTATTCTTATTCCCGAAGTCAAATATTCCAACTAATTGGAGATTCGAATTGTAACAAGGGTTTAATACTTTGTTTAATGAATACACCAGGTTAACGACTGCATGTAATCCAAGGTTTTACTACTTTGTTAACAATTACACCAATTACCCTTGAATGTAATTCACCCCTGTTTCAACAAGACTATTAACTATTAATCCAGTTCCGTGTCCGGTAAAATGAATAATTATTGATATTTATAGATATCCCGCCCACCGTACCCAGTCAAGCGTATGTGGTTATATATAAATACGTCGAATTATAAGTTTGTATATTAAATTAACAAGGTATTGTTTAGTTAATATAAAACCCATTAATAGCCCATAGTCTAATTTCCATAAGTGTCGTTCTTTTATCCAAACCCCAATTATGGTACAAAGCCCAATTACCCAATTTTAGTAATTATCCCAACATCATGATTACTTCGGTATTAAATAAGCATAATAATAACTTAGCTACGAGACATTAAATTAAAAAGGTTGAACATAACTTACAATGATTAAAAATAGCGTAGCGTTACACGGACAGAATTTCGACTTACACCCTTACAACATTCGCTAACATACCCTTATTATTAGGATTAAAATTAAAATTAAAATTAAAATTAAAATATAAATTATAAATATAAATATTACGTTTAGATAGATGGATGGATATATATGTTGGTTCTTTTTTACGATCAGAATGCGCGAGCTTTATAGGCAGTTTCTAAATTTGGGGCTCCGCGACTCGCGGCCCTTTCCTTTTTCAAACTCCGCGAGTCGCGGAGTTTGTTTTTACAGCTCACCCACATTTGGCTCTTTGTTTGCCGACGATTTATTTTATAAATATAATATATATATAATTAATATAATTAATTATATATTATATTATATTTATATACATAGTTAACTTGTAATTTTTAGTCCGTTGCGTCGAGCGTTGAGAGTTGACTATGGTCCCGGTTCCGGATTTTTGAACGTCCTTGCGTACTATTTTATATCTTGTACTTTGCGTTTTGAATCTTGTACTCTTGTAATTTCGAGACGTTTCTTATCAATAATTGGAACCTCTTTGATTGTATTTTGTACTTTTGAGCTTTTTGGTCGTTTGCGTCTTCAATTCGTCGAATCTGTCTTTTGTCTTCACCTTTTAATATTTAAACGAATATCACTTGTAAATAGAACAATTGCAACTAAAAGCTTGTCTTTCTTGGGGAATAACGCTATGAAATATATGTTCGTGTTTAGCATTATCAGTGTCACTTGCCTATTGTTATATGATCATTTAATGATACATCTAACATGCTTGTAACACCGAGATGAAATCGTAAGATTTTTCAGAAAAATGGTTAACGATTCAAAGGTCGCGACTTATTGTTTAGGTACAACAATTCACACGATGTTTGACCATAAGTAAAGTAATGATAATCATATCAATGCTACCTTTGATCATATGGATCATGTGAAGGATCACATGTTTTTCAATATGTTGATGGAAATATATGTATACTTCAGCCTTAACTGGTCAGAAATGTGGACACTATCCACTGGAGTATGATGAGGTTCTTTTATTGCTTTAGTAGTTTTTAGATGTGATTAGGGTGGGTTTAGCTCAAGCTGCAGCTCGCGAGAAAATGGAAAAACTTCAGGTCACTTAAGAATATGCATCCTTCCTTTCAGTGGAGGAGCATGAATATTAAGCGTGATAATAAAACGTTAAAGGTAAAGAGATAGGTTTGTTTAAAAAAAGAAAGGATGTAAGGTTTTACAACCTTTGTATTATGAGGGGTTGTAAATCTACTTATTGGTATGAGATAGATAGTTTGGCTGAACGAGCTCTTCCTATATCTACAAATCAGATGATGATTACCCTTCATGTAATAACATTGAGATTTTTGAATGAATGGCTTGGAAATTTTTCTTTGATTCACTTTCTATTCCATATGTCATGATATTGGAATTTCTATATGAATTACCGTAATATAATCACGTCGGGCAAGCGTCATTATATTTCACTAATTCATATTTTCATTCCAAGGTCACTCCATAAGGTCAGGACAAGTGATCAAACTTAGATAGTTGACGTGGGTATGTTGAGTCATGAGTGACATCCCTTTGTGTGAGTCAAAAATACTTTGAATCACAATGGCGAAATCAGGTCATAAGATATGTATGGATATGATAACAATCACATACTAACTGATCCTTTAGAATTGGGATCAGACAAGATGATAGGGTTTTGACTTGACATCCTTAGGGAAGGATACAAAATATCAAAAGAGGTAAAGGCAGGAAGTAAGATGAAATGTCAGTATAAAGAAAGCTCTTAAAACTAAGGCAGGAAAGGTTATAGTCCTATAGATTGCTAAGGCACCTAACTAACACATAAGGCACACATAAAATGAAATCCTGGTTCTCTACAACAACCTGGCTCTGATACCACTCTGTCATACTCCCAAATAGGGCCGGGGGAAATATGACTTCACAATATCACAACACAAGTATGTATAAACGAGAACGACTCTATATGAGACGTTTTAATTGATAACCTAATGTATTAAAGCAACGGAAAGTATTATGTCATTACAATAAATGTTTTAATGCAATAATATGAATGTATAAATGCGGACTCCAAAAGCAGCAAAGTCCACATAGCAAATAATCTTTAGCAACCTTCACCTGAGACAAAACATGCTTAAAGTGTCAACCAAAAAATGGTTGAGTGAACAACATAGGTTTATCAATAATAACCAATTTTTTAGACCACAAGATTTAATTATAAAGTTTAATCAGTTCGGTAGTAGTGCTGGTGTATATGATATCGATACTAACCGTAAGTTACCCTAAACACATCACGTTCGTGTCGTGTATCATTATTATGTATTCATTGACGAACGGTCATCCGGATAGAGACGTCACTTTCAATAGCGCTATTCACAATAACTAAGCTTGCCTTTATACGTAGCATTTAACGATATCATGGTAGGGATTTAGCATGAATCAAAGCATGTTAGCACAGTTTGAACTAATCAAACTAAAGTTTTCAGATACTCGTTTCTAAGCGTAAAACAGTTTGAAAGCAAGCATGTGTCTCACCCCAAAAGTTCAAAATAAGTATATAAAGAAAGTTAAAAAGTGGGGCTATGAAGTTCACCTTAATAGCAAGTAAGATTCCACGCAAGTAGTATGAACGGAGTATAATCGGAGATCTCAACATAGAGATATAATGTTTAATTAGTTAATGTCTAACAAACACAAAGTTTGTTTATTAATATAGCAATCTATATTAACAGTGACGGTTTTCGAGAAAAGTTCCTATTTCTCAAAAGCTTCTATTTTTGGAAACCTACTATTTATGAAAAGCTTCCACTCATAGTAAGTTTCTAGTTTTAGTAAGTTCGGGTTATAATCCTTCACATAGACGTTGTACAACTTTGCCCGAACTTCGTTGCTATCAAGTAAGTCAGGAATGACCAGATGTAACCGGGGCCCAGGACTCTTGACCAGAATCTAAGTCATGGCATTTGAGATCCACAAGCTATCCCCATAAATGGCAACCTAGACATCATTCACTTACGACTGTGAGTAGAGGTGTAGTTCATATAAGCCATACGTTATCAGTATGATTATAGTTTCCATGTTTTATGTGCGTATAGGAATACGACACACTTAATATTATTTATGCATTATTATACTTTATAGTTTCATGATATAGTATATAATAATTAAGTTAAATTTTAGTATAATTATAATTTATATGTTTATTATGATCATTATATTATTAAACCTTTAAATCTTATTATTTAACTATCACTTTATAATATTATGTGTAAGTAACCTAGATAAGTTCTAAGTCTTTTAGCTCTTATCTTATCTAATTTGTACCTATCATCATCACTTTATTATTAACCATAATAACCTTTATTGTTATCTTCAATCCATCATTATCCTCTTTAAATTTTTATAACTATTCGCCTATCCCTTCTATCTCTTAATTACTTTAAATAAATTCTTATCTCTATCATAATACATATATCATCACCCTAATCATCATAATACTTTTAATTATCATAATTATTATCTTAACATGATACATATAGCATACTTTTTTTTAATCATATTTACAATGTTATTAATATATATAATCATGATTAAAGTTTAACTTCAATATCATACTTACATATATCATACCTAATGCTTTTCAATCAAAAAAAAAAAAAATTATTTTAAATCTTACTAATCACATCTCTCATAAAATTCAATCATATTAATAATGCTTATAATTTAAATATATTCATGTGCATACACACATATACATACGCATTCAAACATCTCTTGTTTGCATGCTTGTGTTTCTTTTTATCTTTTTTTTTTTCAAATCTCTTAACCAATCTTCTTATTATTAGTACTTACAAACAACAATCTTTTATTCATAATTACTCATGATTATTAACATATAGTTTAAAGAATTTAAACAAGTATAATGTATTATTAATTTAGATTTTTAGGATACCTTAAAAGTGAATCTTAACAAGAAAAGGATTACAATCCGTGTTCAACCCTTCAAAATTTTCTGAAGACACTTCAAATAATGAGCAATCGATATGATGATCCAACCACATATTACCCACAGTTATATACCTGAAAAGCTCTCGAAACCAAAGCCATAATTTAACACGTATCCGCGTCAAATCCTTTGGCATTTATTACCAAAAATAACCTTGCCATTTCTTTCCAAATTAGCCAATTTTGTCACAGCTCCAACAAATCAATTTCAACTTTTCATTCGAACAAGCCTTATTATAACCTTGATATATAAGTTGCCTTTCGTCATCGATACCGGGGAACCGTCTATATTCTACCATATTAGCAGTAAACTTATCAACAACTTCATTGATCTCTGACTTTTCGAAGAATCATTATATTCATTAAAACCCTATCATTTACTCATATGCATCTTGTAACGAGAATTTTCATACGAATCAGCGGGAATTAGCAATCAGTACTTTGAAATCTCGCAGCATGTCTATGCCAACAGTTATATGTGTATATATAACGTCTATCTCCTGGACATACATACTTTTAGTGTGAAGTTTCTGAAAAACACCCTAAACTGCGAACTAGTCCTCGAAAAGCTGAATGAAGCAGCAGAAACTGTAGACAACCGTAATAGTCAAAAGTTTGATGATAAAGGATAGTGTATTGGCAAGTTCAGAAAAAGAGAAGTTTTGGAACTGGGAAACGGATTGAGCAAAGTATGAAGGAGGCTGTAGACAAATCACAAAGACTGAACCTACCTTCAAAGAATCTAAATGATTCAGTATCTGCTGAAGTCGTTAATGAATACCTTACTCCTGACTCTAAACCCTTGCGGACAATATTCTTCATCATCCTCTGATATTAGAAATTCTAAGATATCATCGTATCTTTCATTATGAATCTTTCATTATAAATATCCTCCATATTTCTGAGGATATTTCCATAATTGTTCTTATCTGAAATCATTTACCTCTTCGCGTTATCTATATTACATTATAAAAGAAACTATTTTAGTTTCTAAATTCTGAAACATTCGAGTTTAAAATTGGAATATTTTGAAGTAGTGTTGGGAACTGAAGCATGAGTTAGTATAATATAATGACACTTGATCAACGTGATTATATTACAGTAATTCATGCTGAGTTTCTAAATGGAACGTCATGATTCACAGATAATAACGTCATCATGTGCCATGTTACTCGACTCTGTTATTCTATTTAACCTCTAAAATATCAAGAAAATAATTCTTAATGATTCGGTCTTTTTCGAGGTATTCTAGTAATTTGACAAGTCAAGATCGTGCCATTACAATTTCCTTCTTAGAACATTAACAATGTTCATTCCGAAATTCATATCTGCGAATTATGGACCATTATAAGCGGTACTTACTCACAAGAAGAAGAAACGAAAGGACAAAGCTCCGAAACAGAAATTGGGGTATCAATCGCAGCAAATAAAAGAAAGCATTAACTAGAGATGACAATGATTATGGGAGACAGAAGCAGAGACATCGAAATAAAAGAGAAGATATAAAACCCAACAACCACACATAAATTATAAACCGTATATATCAATACATATAGCAATATAAAGACACGGGAGAACTAAAAACACTATAAAACCAAGTGTATAGTAGAAGTAAATAAATTCTTCCAGCGGTAGATGAAAAAGAAGAATGACCGATATGAAGGTTAGGAATATATCAAGAATCAGAACTGGATGGAGCATATTGATGAATGCTTTAAAGTATGAGTTAGAAATAATGGAAAGGGTGAGTTAAAAGGAAACGAAGGAGGTGGATTTATAGTAAAATATCCGACAGAGAAATCAAAACAGATGATCGCATTTAAAGCAGATCCTAATTCCCTTAATTATCGAAGAATCAAATCTTATTTCGAAGATTTTCTCCAAATCTCTTGAACTTGGAAATCAATCCTATCTACTTCAAAAGATATGACAAAAATTTAACTTTCTCATTTCACTCTTTTGCGATAGTTTCACTAATACTCTTCGCGTAATCAAATTGTTTTATCCATATTACTCAATAAAGATAAAACTCTATTTATCGACCTATATTCGTCATGAAAACATTTTTATGGTTAGTCATGAACGACCACGATCAAATTTCTTTAACGAAATTTCGACCCGAAAATTTCTGACCAAATTTAAACTTTAATCTTTACATTATTCCGACACGATAAGCAAAGTTTGTTAAGAATTTTAAACTGTGTTCATACATTCAATTAATCTAGACCAAGTTTCGACGATTCGCGAACCAATACATAAATGGATATGATTATATATATATATATATATATATATATATATATATATATATATATATATATATATATATATATATATATATATATATATATATATATATATATATATATATATATATATATATATATTATAACTTAAAAATATTAATAAAGTATTAAACTTATAATACTTTACATGAACATATTTGATTCAATATGTTTATCGACAGAATTAGAAGATAATATCAAATGATTGATTTATCAGATACATTGTATGATTACGAGTCTCTGTTGAGAGATTCACTTTGATTTATGAAACCTTTCTTTTTAACGGTATTCAGAATAATTGTTAAAGTGAATTACAAGTAAGAACAAAAGTGTCAATTAATGGGAACTAGACAAGAGTTAGTGGAGACTCCTGTTTGATTTTCAATACATGCCTTACAATAATTTTTCTCGTAACTGTTGATAGGTTAATTACTAGGCTTTAATGATATTTTATCATGAAGAGTAAATAATTGAGTTAACGTTCGTCGGTAAGATAAAACCATTTGTCATGTTAAGATGATTTCATACGTTCATTTATCCATTTGACCTAACCCTACAACTCTTGAATAAACTGTAAGTTAATAACTTGAAACCTGTTATGATTTATATATTATTTTACTTTCTTAAGTAAAAACGTTTTTCGACATAATAGAACTAGATTATTAATGTATATGTTTAAATAACGTAAGTTGGAATATTAGTTGTTAGATATATGAATAACTTGCAACATACATTAAAACGTGTTCATTAAATATATGTTTTTCAAATTAATTAAGTACACGATAGTAACACTCACTTGGTGATGCGATTGATATTTAAAACGTTAGTGCATAAATGAATCGTATCTATTTAAGTTTTAAAGTATAAACGATACGTGTTATAATATTTTCTAAATGAAAGTTAAAACGAATTTTGAAATATAATTAGTTTTAAAAACTATATATTATATTAAGTAAATAGTTCAAACTTATATTTTGAAATGAAAAAAAAAAAAAATATATATATATATATATATATATATATATATATATATATATATATATATATATATATATATATATATATATATATATATATATATATATATATATATATATATATTTAACTTAGTCATAAAACATCCTGATTTAAAATAATATGTTTTGATAAACAGCGAGCCCCTGATTTATAGAAGCAAATGACCACAACGCTCGAATATATAAGTTACATTTCTTATAATATGTTTCATCGACGTTTAAGTCAAATTTTTGTAAAAGGTACACGTCGCGTAACGAAAAGTGTTAGTTTTCTAAGCATACGAAAGGTCGTTTGAGAAACTGGAACCAAGACATGAGTCGAGTGACAACGTCCGTGTCATTTGTGTAAAAATTATTTTTTTACCATGAACGTAAATATAACATAATATATAATTAATTATAAAGATTAAATAATATATATAATTCTTTATACTAATCAAATGAGTGTCAGCAAGTTTTGTGATCAATTATGAGCTGTAAAAGAGGCTCATGTGATCGCATGAGTCTCACCTCACAATCTCATGCGATCGTATGAGGGGTAGGTGAGGTTCACATCCTATAAAATGATCGATTTCTTCAGTTTTGTGATTCATTTTTCATACTCCGCATCATAATTTATAAATATATATATTATAAATATTATTATTATTATTATTATTAAGATTATTAATATTAATCTTATTATTATTATTATTAGTGTTATCAAATAATATTATTAGTATTATACATAAAATACTACGACGAGGTCATGAGCGAGTTATTTCAAACGGGTTATGCGAGCGGGGCAAAGCTAAGGAAATTATGGGTTATAGCTATGGAGGTTATGGGTATAGTTCATGGGTATGCTCGTGAGATCAATCTAGTGTTTATCATCTCTGTTGCGTTTACGTACCGTTCCTGCAATATTGAATCTCACTATTGATACGTGAGTACTCATAATTTAATTTTTACATACTAATAGTGTATCCCTGACTAGTGCTCGAGTATATAGGATTATGCATGCTTGTACTTTTGATATTACCATTAGATAGGTTATGTTCAATCCTGAATTAGTTACATATGCGGTTGAGATAAGGTATAAGATATGCATGTCGTTGAAAAGCTAGCGAAAAATTAAGAACTTTTCATTTAGATATCGAATGATTTCGATGAACGGATTAGAAGTTATAGTCAATTGAAATTTTTATATTATTATTAAAAATGATTATTATTATCGTCGTTATAGTTATTATTATTATTATTATTATTATTATTATTATTATTATTATTATTATTATTATTATTATTATTATTATTATTATTATTATTATTATCATCATTATTATCAATAAAAGGTATTATCATTAAAAATTGTTATTTTTATTATTATTACTATCGTTATTATCATTAAAGTTATAATTAAGTATTATCATTAATATTATGATAATATTTATTATCATTAGTACTATTATAATTAAAAACTAATATTAGTAACACCTAATTATTATGATTACTATTATTATCATTAACATGAACGTGCTATAAAAGACAATTAAAAGCTATTAAACGAATCGACTAGGAAATAATGAGTATGAGTATCATGATGAAATTAAAATATTGTAAGATATTGATTTAGATAAAAATTATCGTTCTTAGTATTTTTATCATTACTATTATTAAATGTATCGTTAGTATTAAAACTATCATTTTAACCAAAAATTATCATTTTAAATGAAATAACATTGTTATTATAAAATATCATTATTATTATCATTTTAAATAAAATTATTATTTTGAAGTTAATATTAAAAAGTATCGTAAATATTAAAGTTATCATAATTAGAATTATCATTTTATCATAATATCATTTTTAGTAAATATAAATATTGATATTTTTATTAATAGAATAATAATAATTATTATTACAAAATAATACAATTTTTACTTATTATTATTAACAGTGTTATTTTTATCAAATAAATATGTAATACAGATAATATAATTACCTTAACCTATCATAATATTTTATGAACTTTATTACTTAAGATATATAAAAGTATATTTTTGTATAAATTTTATTAATAAATGAATTATATTATTTACTCTAATAAATATTTTAAATATATTTAACGACGATATTTAAACTATATACTAATCATGTATAAATTTTGGAAATCATTTTGGGTCAAACTGACTTTTGTTGACTTTTACATATTTAGTCTCGAGCATTAGGATTGTAGTACACTATGACATAACCAAAATTGTTAGACAAATATTGACCAACATATAAATATATATAAATAATATAGGTTCGTGAATTCGAGGCCAACTTTGCACTTATTCAATGACGTTAAATGTATTTTTACTACAAAATACAGTATGGTGAGTTTTATTTGCCTTTTTACCCTTTATATTTTTGGGCTGAGAATACATGCGAAAATTTTATAAATGTTTTACGAAATAGACACAAGTAATCGAAACTACATTCTATGGTTGAATCGTTATACCGGATATCGCCTTGTTGAACTTGGTAGCCTAATAATTGGTGTTTATTATAATTGCCACCGATTGATGCGAATCCTAAAGATAGATCTATGGGCTTTGACACGCCCTAGTCAGAGAATTTGAACTACTTTAGTACTTCGATATTTATATATGGGGATATTCTAGATGCATTTTGTTAATGTTGGTTACCAGGTGTTCAATCCATATGAATGATTTTTGTCTCTATGCATGGGACGTATATTTATGAGAAATGGAAATAAAATTCTTGTGGTCTATTAAAATGATGGAAATGAATGATTATGATAAACTAATGAACTCATCAACCTTTTGGTTGACACTTTAAAGCATGTTTATTCTCATGTATGAAAGAAATCTTCCACTGTGCATTTGCTCATTTTAAAGATATTACTTGGAGTCATTCATGGCATATTTCAAAAGACGTTGCATTCGAGTCGTTGAGTTCATCAAGAATATTATTAAGTTAATTATAGTTGCATATATTATGAAATGATATGCATGCTGTCAACTTTCATTGTAAAGAAAGATTGTCTTTTAAAAACGAATGCAATGTTTGTAAAATGTATCATTTAGAGGTCAAGTACCTCGCGATGTAATTAATTATTGTGAATCTTTTATAATGTATATGAACGGGTCCTTTCAGTTGGTATCAGAGCGATGGTCTTAGCGAACCAGGTCTGCATTAGTGTGTCTAACTGATAAGTCGTTAGGATGCATTAGTGAGTCTAGACTTCGACCGTGTCTGCATGTCAAAAGTTTTGCTTATCATTTTGTGTCGAAAATTACCTACTTATCATCCTTATGAAATTATCTGTTTATCATTCTTAGTCTAGACACGTCTTACTACATTGATGGCATGAATAGTTTATAGACAAAATTCATATCTTAGCGTATCTGTTACTGTAAACTTTTCCTGACATATTTGGTAAATTCCTCCGTAATCTACGAAATCTTTTGCTCTATATATATAGATATTCTATGTAATTAGAATACCATCCGATAGCCGAAAAATCATTTCATATCGAAAAATCCTTTATTCAATCATACAAAATGAAATTCGTCATTAGTTCAAGTCACTCGGATTCTGAAATGGAATCCCACTCAAGCTCCGAAAGCAGTGTGACCGGAATGGATCAACCAATCAGCCATCATCTATTCTGGATGAATTGGGGATGGGTTCGTAGCCTCCTTAGTCATTGGAAACAAGAAGAAGGCGATCCTTTCCATCCACCACATTGTCCCCTTGGCGAAGAACCTGAAGCACTTCCCGACGAACCTGTCCGAAACACCATTTTCTCTCTCATTTCCAGAGTATCTCGTCACGATTATATACTACATCAAATTCTAGATTTTATTTATCCACTCGTCCGAACCGACAATCACCCCGTTGTAATAGAAGAAGTCAACGAGCTTCGCGCTCGGGTAGCGGCTTTGGAGAATAAGGTGCAAAGGTTACAAACACCAGCAGCAGTACCAATAGCATAACCAGTACCACCATCATCAACGCCAACAGTACCATTATCACCTTCAACCACAACCGCGTCGTAAACCTCAACTTTACAATCTATCCCATGAGCACCATTGTCATACGCTCTGTAAATACCAAGGAATACCAACAACAACAAACGATGAAGTGTTGATTCATAACTTCATTGGAGAAACATTCTGCGACGATTATGTAGTCTCTAAAGTCTTAGAGATTATCTATTCTAACTCTAACCAGAAATCAGATGAGTGAATCAAAATGATATAAGGAAGAGTAGAAACTCTAACAAGAATGATGCGTGTTTCACAAGCTAGACTTGTTTTACCAGCAGCATCAACAGTACCGTTAACATCACCAGCACAGTCAGTACCATCAG